>NW_010235095.1:0-10502 GCF_000690775.1 Eurypyga helias
TCTTACGGGTTAGTTTTCAAACCCCGCCTGGGCGGAAATGTGCTGCTGTTGTGCAGATTAAAAAGCATGGTGCGAAGTGGTTTTCCACTGGTGTGCCAGCACGTTCACATCTTTTTTATATCTGTGCCCAAATCTATCGTTTTTGCAACCTCCGCACTGTTAATTGTTTGCCCAGAACACGTTTTTTAGTTGCTTTTAGCTATATTTATCCCTTTTTTTTTTTGTACTTCAGGAAAATAAATGTGTGTACAGCAGTTTCTGTCATTCTTCTTGGCTTCACGGAGACTAATCTATAGTTGAATCAGCCATGCCCTAAGGTGAAGTAAAGCTATGCTGATGCTGTGTGACACTTCCTTTCACCATGACAATGGCTCCAAAGCTGTCCCCAGGAGCAAGGAATAGTGTTCCCAGGTGTGGCCGTGTTCCTGGTGCATAGCTGAATGGCTAGACCCGTGCTGCCGTCTCTTGGAGCACAGGACATGTGACTGAACGGCATTTTTTGTAGTCTTTTTGTCTGGGTTGTAAACACCAACTGGAATTTGCAATTGTCTCGAATGCATTGGGAAAAACCTCCTCAGGAAATCATAGTCTCCATAACAAAAGAAACAAGGTAAGTTTGAGATGCCAATTTTAAAGTTTGCCTGGGAGCCCTTTTGATTTGGATACTTGTAGATGTGAAGGTGATTTTGCTTCACACAGTGATTTCTACTTGAACCAAATTATTCACAAACAGCACTGGTACTGTGTTTACAAATTCTTTCTCCCATCCATCTTCCAAGTAGTTTTAGGCCATTTGTGTGGAGGCTCAGGCTTATATGAGTAAGGAGGAAAAAAACCCAGGTTAGCCAAAATGCTTATCTCAGTTGCTCTCAAGCAACTGCCAGTATGATTTAGGCATCGAAACAGGAGTTTCTTGGCATGCTCAGCTGTACTGCTCTGACATTTCTGCCAATGCAGAAGTACAACTGCGTCTCCTCATCATAGCACTGTCAGGTAAGCATAAAGTTAACAACACTTCTGATGTGTCTCTTTCGTTTGGAAGATGCTGCCTGGGGTCAACCTACAATAATTGTAGTAGAGAATTGCAAATCTTTTAATTTGCAGGTGGCAGTTCAAAAGTGGTATCAATGACATTCATAATTAAGTATTTTTATGTAAGTGTACTTTATCTTGCATTAAATTCTTAGAGTACTGATAGTAGGATAAAGAAATGAAAATTCCATTTGTGTAATCCATGCTTGGTTCTATAAATGAATGTGATAATGACCACCTGTTATATACACAGAGCCAGCTGCATTATTTTCAAACAAATGATTTAGCAGAAACCTACTTGAGCAGAATGTTTTACTTATTGATTCAGAAAGTGTCATTTTGTTTAGGTCAGAAGAAACCTTGATTGTGTCCACTGACTTCGGTGACATTTTTTAACTGCATGTAAGTGTAATAGTGGAAAAAGTTCACCTGAGATGATGGTTTTCTCAGATTGATGCAACATCTTTTTTACCCCCTCAACTTTACAGTGAGGAAAGCGTGAGGGCTGTGTCGAGTTTCTAATATTAGGGGTTGGGTGTGAGGTGGGAAACATGACTGCATATGTCAGTGTTTTAAGAACATTTTGTTTGATATGATTTATTGTCTGGAAAGAAACATTGAACATGTTACAATTGTAGCGTAAGCTTAACAACAGTGAAAAGCCTGTAGTTGAATGGTTTGGATTAGTCCTGTTGTGGCTTCTAGATGACCAGCCCCCATGATGACCATTGCCGTAGTAACACTCCTTCAGTTATGGGCTGCTAAAACCATAGGAGGTGCTCTTACTCGTGCCATTGCACAAATGTTGTTGCTCTAAAAACCCCAAACAAGTAGCAAGGATAAACACTAGATATTTACACTTTAAATAGATATTGAGTTATATTGAAATAATGAATTTTGTTTGTAATTTTTTTCCCTTATATTGATTTGTTACAGATTTCCCAAGACTCATTTTTCCTATATTTTTTTCTGGTATTGTAGTCACAGTACCTTGCTGAATTATGTTATAAAATTAAAAAAAGAAAATCCTCCAGTAAAAGAAAAGTAAGGAAGGAAAGTATGCCGAATTTAAGAAATCCAAAGTAAGATTAACAAAGAACTTCCAGGACTAAGGTTACCAGTGCTGCTGTAATTAACCTTTAGTGACTAAGGTTATGATATGGGCATTAATTGTAAATTGCATACAGATTTTCTATGGAACTCCAACCCAGTTAATCCATATCTTACACAGAAATGATGCATGAGGATTGAAACCAAAATGCTCTAATTCTATCACTTACAGCACTTCTTTCTTCCCAAGTCGAAGTCCCCTTGCCTTCGGTTGCAGTTAGAGCTCAACGCTTCTGCACACTGTCCAAACTGACTGCTTGGTGAAATGAAAGACTGTTGCAATGCAATCAGTCTCAAAGGAAAGCTGTTATTACACAGAACATTTTGGCTGTCATATTTACAGGGTGCAGTTTTCCAAAGTATTGTTAAATTGCCTTAACCTTGAGGTGACTGTATTCCTGCCTCCTTTGATCTCTTGCTGGTTCCTTTTTCAATTGCTGCCTGCCTTCTGATACTGATTTCTTCATAGAACTTTGCTTCATTTCATGCAGATGATGGAAAGCAACTGAGGAATGCCTCAACAAATAACAGCATTGATCCTCTCCTACTATATGAGCCTGTGTTTTGACCTGACACAAGGTGAAGATTGAGGAACAAGCATTGTCAGTGGGTTTTTGAGATAACAGTGCAGGACAACAAGATGATGCCGGAGCTGTGGAATATTTAGTTCAATTCCCATTTCTGGAATGACAACTGTTACTTTGCTTCTGTCTTTTCTGCACCTTTCCTTTTGCTACAGTCTCCTTCTACCATATTCTTTGCCTAGTTTATGTTCCTTTTGTTGCTCACATTAGCATTTTTCCTTTTCTATAACAGCCTAAATACTCTTACCTGGTTTGTATATCCTCATTCCGTTCTTGGAACACCAAGTTTTTCCCCTTTGTCTGAAGTCTACCCATATTCTGTCCCTTTCCTTAATTGCATTGTTTTTAAATGCCTTTTTATTTCCTATTCATATCTCCCCACTCTTTAGCCTTCCTCCTGCCCCTCAGTGTCTCCTGATCCTGTTCCTGCCCAAACTGCCCTTTTTCTAACCTCATTATGTCCCCTCATCTTTCTCCGTCCTCTCACTGTTGATGCTGGTTCTTAGCCCGTGAGGTAGCTCCATCTTTGAGTTGCTTCTCCTGCCTTCCTGCTTCACATTTCATGGTGCAGTGTTCCTCACCATGCTTTTTAGAGTTTATATAGTTTCTATTTTAGAGTTTCAACTTGAGAACTCGGGCAACTTTTCACAGAGGACAATGGTAGTCATGTCTCTGACATGGAGACAGTGCCTATCCCAGGATGAATATTAACACTGTACTGCAAAAGGGTCCTAAGATTGATTTAGCACAATTGAAAGAATATATTTATCTAGCCTTATTTTCAGAAATATCTGACCAGTTTTAGCTGAAACTTCTGCTAGAGCCAGCTGCCTGGGATGAAAAATTTGTCCAAAGGTGTCACTTTAAGCGATAGAAAACTGCTTTCATGTTTTTGAACTGGAAAGTCTGAGATTACTTTAGCTGTGGGCATCACTATCTGTACCACATTCAACATCATCTAAGTATAATGCCAAACAGGCATTTGGGCTTTTTAGCAGAGGTGGGCACTGATTTAGGAACAGGAACATCTTAACTGGTGTATCGGTTCAACTGTAAGGCAAATATTTTTCGATAATTCCTACTTAGGGATAATCTCATTTGTCTTATATTTGCAGGCTACACTGAGCACTTTCTCAGTTTTGTGTAGCATGGTTAACAGCTTCTCGTGTGGGCTCGGGGTCCCCAGCTGGTTTGTGTGGCTGCCTGGCTGCTTGCTGGGTGGCTGGGCCTTGCCTGTCCAGTGCTGACTTTGACACTGATGTACCTTTGACACTGAAGTATGATACCTTGCCCTGATTCATTGCTGGTTTTCTGGTGCTGGTAAGTGTTGTACATGTCAGTCTCTGATGGTTCTGGCTTTCCTGATCAACTCGGGTTATCAGAGCACATTTCTGGAACTCTTAAAGGGACTGTTTTCTACTGCCACGATAGATCAAGGGTCACTGTACATCCAACGCCACTGGAATGGTAAATTGGAAGTCAGGGTGTGAACACTCTTAAATATTTTAATCCTATATATAAAATAATTTTATTGGACTTTATTACATTTAATTTTTTTTGTCCCTTAGAGCTGTTCTACAGGATCCACATTGATTAGTTTCCACATTAATACAGTGAGAGTGATATTGCTCCCTTTGCAGGTATTCTTAAAACTATTGAAAATACTCATCTTTCTTAAATGCATGTGGATTTTCAGACAAGGGAAATACATAGTGTTTTAGCAACCAATACATTTATGGCTATGTATGGAATTATTACTAGATTAATGTAAATTATTATATAGATTTCAAATTCTAGGTTACAGATTGCAGTATAAAGTGGAGAAGCCTAGGATAGTGGAGCAAAACTAATTTAACTATGGCAGCACAGTCCTAAATAATGTCTAATTTTTACTTCTTGTCAGGTAAATTAGGAATAAACACCTTGGCTTACCCTAGTGATTTAAAAACATATTCAATTAAATGGATACATGATTGTGTAGAGACAGGGGATTTCTCACTGGGTGTCTTACTGCCTGTGGAAGACCTTGCAGGTGAAACCCAGGTAGTACGTTGTAGCCTACTCTCATTTCTTTTACATTTTTTGAGAGTATGTCTTAGATTTAAATAAAGCATGAATATAACTTATATGTATCTCTAGAATCTGGAATTACCACAGCTCTTTGAATATTAATGACATAAGCTGCAAACTTCTAAAAATGAAACACCCAAAGGTTATGGTATATGTCACCTCACATGGATAAAACTGAAACACTAATCATGATGTTGTGAGCACTTTAGTAAAAAGAATCTCAAAATGAAGAGCACCAGGAAAAATACAGAACACTTCAACGCACATGTAGAAATGTCATTTGAGATATTAATAAATACAAACCAGTGATTGTCCTGAGGTTTGATGCAGTCTCCAGGAATTTCAGTGAAACAAATTCTGATTTTCTGTTTCCAGCTGTTTTCAGACTATTTCACAACACTTGATATAGGAATGTATTTCACCTACAGTGACATAGTAACAAGCAAAATAAAAATATTTGAGCTGCTGAGGCTCTTTTGTTATGGATGTCTCCTCGCATTATTTAGTAATTCATTTACATATGTGATACAAAATAGTTTCATGTACCTGACATGGAAAAATGCAGAAGTAAGGTTTTAGAAACAAAGTTATTAATTAAAATAAAATTTTACAATGTAGTTGTTTGAAGTAGAATTGTAGCATCTTCTCCATTTTTAATAAGCAACAGTTCAGAGAAAATAAATTTCCATCTTTTTCCTTATCAGAGAGAAAAGTAATTTCACAGAGTATTCCATGGAGTTATCAGGGGAATATGGTTATTGTTCACATTGAGGGTGACTGCTCCATTTACCCATAGAGAATATATTTAGGTACCAGCAAGTCTTGGGTTCTTTCCAAGGCATTGTGGAATTGCTTTGCGGTGTCTGATTTACTTTAAAGCTTCTTGTTATTGCCATTTAGAAACAAAATTTATCCTGCACACATCCTGTTTAAAACAAAAATGTGTGCCCTGTTGAACAAAGATAAAGGATATTAGGTATGGTTTTGTGGCTAAAGGTTGTGTTCAAATTCACTGGAAGGGTAAACCAATATTTGTGAATTCATGGACTTGGAGTGATTGATCCAATATAAATTCTGGTTTCAAATGCAGAGATTACTGCTACTGGAGAACAGTGAAAGGTACAGTCAGGCTATGCAGTATTGTTTTTGGTTTAGGCTTTCATTATTTTAATGAAAAGTGTCACTTTTGTAAGTTACTGTGAGCTAGAATACATGTATTTCTTCAATTACATGCATATTCTTTCAAGATGTCAATGTATGATCATTTGGCTCGTTTAAAATCAACAGTGGAAACAGAGTTATTTCCAGGAGAAATGTGAAGCAGATCTGGCATCAGATGAATGCAATGTGTACCAATTTTTCATACTTTTGAATTGGGTATGATGCCTGAAGGTGTAATATTACAAAAATACTCACTGATACTGATGTAAGAACCTCGATTGACAATGGCCTGGGTTTGCCTTAAAAATAATGCACTTAATTCAGTATTGATTTGGAATTCCAGGTTAAACCTGTAGAGAGCAATTTAATGCATGGAAAACTTGCTAGAATTCGTGAAGATGCAAGTGCTATCACTTGTATTCTCAGCTGAAATTTCCTATGTTTTTTCACTACAAATATTCTTGGAAAGCAGAATGAGAAACCCACATGCAAAGCTGAGGTGAAAAAGGGAAGATCTATTCTGCTCTTCCTGAAAAGGTCCGGGTAATGTTTTATTTCTAGAGTACTCCCATACAGTCTGGAAATCCCCACAGGACATTTGAAAAATAGCAAGGCTGTTATTTTGTTGCCGTAATTTGAAGTTCTTGAAAAAGATCATCTGTTCCTTCAGCCTTTTCTTGGTGTCCTTCAAGGAGTCTCAAAGAGAGAGGTGTTTTTCATCCACGTAGAAGAGTCTGATTTCCAATTACAGCACCTAAAGCATTCCTTGCAAACTTCCCAGCAAGTATGGCATCACCTGTACTCGGTGACTTTAGTGTGAGTGAGGGATAGCTACCTCGGTCCAGGTGGGTTTGTTGTACCATGTGGGTTGGCATATTTATGTAAGTAAGCTTCTGTAGTCACTTGTAGTCTGCCCAGTACAGTCTGTTCTGTAGTCGTTTGCAGTGCATTCTGGTTGGAAGATGTAGAGAAATAGGCTTTGTCTTTCAAAACTCACAAAAACTTCATCCAGATGAATTCAATTTCAGGACAGACAATTTTCCAGACAGCCTATCTCTCAGTGAAACATTTTGTTTAGAAATTTGAAAGCCTTGACAAGATGGAACGTAGAAGATCTAAACAAAAATTCGTATCAAGGAGACCAAGCTCAGAGCTCCACTGCTAAAAGAGGAAAACACTCAGTTTGAAAATCCTGTGTCAGAGCTGTGTCGCTTTAAGTGACAAATCTGAAATTATACTTACAGAAACTTTTACATGGTGACAAAACCAATAACACTGATCCAAGTTAAATTATTAGGGTTTGGGTTTAGTCCAGTTTTTCTGAGGGTAATGTTCCTGGGACTATAACTGGAGCAACTTGTCTACCTTGAGTTTGTATCAGCACAGGGAACTTAATTTGTGGCTCATGGTAGGCATGCAAGTGCCTAATGTTTCTGGTGGCACCTGAGTTGTAGCTTTCAGCATGTCACTTGTTTGTAATTATAGGTAATTCTCTGGTTTTGCCAGAATTTGAAAAATCTGATGTGACAGACAACTGGAATTCTTTAGGGGTTAATTGGATGGGAATATTCTTGCATTGCTAACAACCTTAATGCTTCTGCCAGTCAGGATGGCCTATTTGGATTGACTCTGTATATGTAAATTAATTCAGAGTGACTACTTATTGCTACCAAAATATACGTCCTGTTAATAGTTCAGTCAATATGGGCTTGCTGCTATAGAGAAGCTGCCTACTGCAGTAACACAACATAGCATGTTCAGGCTTGTTCTGTTGCCTGACAACCTTGACATAATTGTGCTATTTCCTCTACTGGTGTAAAAGTCCCTGGCTATAGCACACATCCTTGGGCAAGAATTTTCATTTTACTTTTCCCAAGTGGCCTTCAGAATATTTGCTGTGCATGCATGACCTGGGTATTGCAGAAATAACTACACAAATCCTAAACATCAACAGGGCACCTAGCAGCATTTTGTAATCCAGAATAAATTTGTTTATTGCACTAGAGTTTGGATTTACATAATACCATAGCTTTTCAATTTACGCAACACCATAATACTACTGCTAAGAATTCATTTTACATAGGAAAAATATAGGCTGCTTTTCGTTTCCTTTGGTTGTGATCTGCTGATGGCAAGTTTGGCTGCCAGCGCATCTCAGATTATAATTTTACTTTAAGTGGAATATCAGAAATTCCCAGGATTCTTTCTGCAGTGTAACCTACACCATTCCCCGCCTCTGCAGTCTGGCAACTGAGCAGTCTCCTCTTCCTTGGGGAAAGATTTGATTCTTTCACTGCTCTGTTTCCTGCATTGCTCACTTTTCCATCCAGTACCTTCAGAAAATGTTGTCAGTTGTTCTTGGTAGTGACAAGCATTCTGCCTTTCGTTTTTCTTTTCAACTACCATAACAAGATTATTGCTCACCTCTGTAACACTGCTTCTGCCCTTAATGACACTCCTTTTTGGGTTTGAGCCTGAAACATAATGTTGATGATCTGTAACCCAAATGAATACATTTTCATGAAGTTATTAGAGAACTTTTTTTAACTTACCAGCTCTTTTTCTGTTAATATGAACACTTTTTTTATTTTACTGCAGTTAGATATCTGAAAGAAAAGCCCACAGACTGTTCATTATGATCTCAAATCACATGTAAAATTGTATTCCTGTTTCATAGAGAGATGCTTAAAAAACTGATTTAGACAAATACATATTGTGGTATGTACTAATCTCTTCAGATGCTTTTTCAGGCCTATGGCCTGATCAAGAATGTTACTATATTCTATTCCCTTTTATTCCTGGTTTAAAGAATCTTTACCTCTGCTAAGGACAGAATAACTGAACATCTCAAACAAGGAACAGAATTTTAAAACATTTTGTAGCTAGGTGGCAGTAAGATTGGATTTAACTTTGCCTTTGAATTTCCATCAGCAATAAGGCCATAGCATATGCCTGAGTTTTGGAAAAGTTTGTGATCTTTCTTGTGTCTCATGTTCTCTTCTGCATCTGAGAAATGTTCTCTTGAGATTTGCAATGTATTCTTCATCAATGGATTTTGTGACCCAAATACCTTACAAATAATGCTATAGCTGCCTAAACTTCATGGTCTGATGCCATTTGAGACATCCTAGGGGTATTCAGGACGATAACACAAGTCTGGCAGATATGACATAGGACCTCTTGAAGACCTGCATCCTTGCTGAGCAGCACCTTGGTTGAGAACAGGGTGTTGGCTGGAATATGCGATTACTCATACACCATACGTAGCTCCTTTTGGAGCTGAATTTATCATAGACCTGAAGTGTTCTTAAGTTGATGCCTGGGAGTGAATCTCAGTGTCTGAACTAGATAAAAACCCATTTCTGATGCTACCTCTTCAGCTGTCTCAAGTGTTATGTGAAATTACTCCAGTTTGTAGTTTGTCTGGAAATACTCCAAGCTCCCCATTGTGCCAAGTGATGAATAACTAACTGTGTTGTGACGTCCCGTATAAACAAACCACGTTAACTTGACTCTTCATACTTCCTAAATTAGAACTACAATAATATCCAGGAATTACAGATATTTTCCAATATCTGTAACCTCCGTGAGCTGTCATAATTTACTTTAAAGCAAGGGAAACTAACTGATTTCCAAAGTTTACCTCTGTTATCCTTGATAACAGGAAGGTAAACAGTGTCAGTTTTAACTATGACTGTCACAGCTTGGAAAGCTCATTTATCAAACAGGTTTTCCCTTCTCTTACAGCATGAGCCAGGAGACCATCCTCTGAAACACTGTGCTGTATTTATAGCATCTCAACTATGATGCACTGAGGAAGGACGATGAGTGGAAAAAGTAACTTTTTCCAAAAACTCAAGAACTCAGGGGAAAAATGATTCAAGTGGGAAAGTAACAGGCCTTTAAATCAATAGTTTTATACTGCTAGTTGTAAAATTTTAAAAAGTGATAGCTAGTCAACCTCCAATTTTCTGAAAATAATGATGTTAGAACTGGTAGAAAATTTAAAAAATGGAGGTAACTTAGTGACAGTAATCATGACATTCTATTTCACAATCCTGAGGAAGATTCCCTGGAATGAAAAAGGACAAACTATTTTTCTTAAGGAAAGCCTGACCTGGAAGATTGCAAATTATTTGCCTCAACTATGATAACCAGAAAGATATTAAAACAAGCAATTAACACTACATAGAATCATAGAATGGTTTGGGTTGGAAGGGATTTTAAAGACCATCTAGTTCCAACCCCGCTGTCATGGGCAGGGACACCTTCCACTAGACCAGGTTGCTCAAAGCCTCATCCAGCCTGGCCTTGAACACTTCCAGGGATGGGGCATCCACAGCTTCTCTGGGCAACCTGTTCCAGTGCCTCACCACCCTTTCCGGGAAGAATTTTTTCCTGATATCCAATCTAAACCTCCCTGCTTTCAATTTAAACCCATTACCCCTTGTCCTGTCACTACAGGCCCTTGTAAAAAGTCCCCTCCAGCTTCCTTGTAGCCCCTTGGAATGGGGCTTTCCCCAATGGCTGGAAAGCTGCCTGGTG
>NW_010235096.1:0-32857 GCF_000690775.1 Eurypyga helias
CCAAGTCTCATTTTCAGAGGTGAAAAAATACTTCCAAAATAAGTACCCTTATGCTAGACACAGAGCATGAAATTTAAAAAGCCTGTCTTGAGGGAAATCTGGTTTAGTCAGCTTCAGCAGGCTTAAGTCTGAAAATAACTGACAGCTTTTGCAAATATCTACAAATGGGACACAAGCATTCTTATAACCACTCTTAAGAACTTGAAGGAGAAGTGAAGAAGTAGGTAAGAATGAATGATCCATGCCAGTGCAGCAGTTGTTACTGCGCTGCAGTCTATCATCACGCAAACAAGTTCGTGGAGGAGAAGTGGAGACACCACTAGTACTGGCCTTAATATCCAAGGCTCCAAAGATTGTTTTGAGTGAGTCTTATCTACACAACATTCCTCTCTTTTCTACAGTTCGTGACATGTCTTTCTCTTTTCTTTCTCTGATTGTGATGGTCTTTATAATTGATATTCTCAGTTAGGGAAGAATGTCCGAATCAAGAAAAAACCTCTGCCGTGTACCAATTAGATTTTTTTTTGCTTTCAACTTTATTTAAACATAAAGATCCAATTTCTTGCTTCAAATATTGATACATATTTTCTAAATTAAAATAAATATTCTAATCATTGTATTTACTTGATCTACAAGAATGGAAGCACCCAAAATACACACTGTTTTCTAAGAAATGAAAACCCAAGTTAAACTGACTTTCTTTCAAGAATTCCTTTTTTTTCCCATCCTGTTAACGAATGGTATAGGAAGATGAATCATTACATGACTGTTTTAGGAATAAAATGCAATTATCTCAGCATTATGAGGAGGTGAAACTGCTGAACTAACTGTGTAGTTGTGGATTTTTTTATATTCAAGAGGTGAGATTGTTAAACTAATTGTGATTCCTTTTCTAGCTTAAAGTATTTCTCACAGTTCTAACTGGAGCATAAAGATACAACTGAGGCAGGTCCATTTTTGTCAGCCCAGCACCTCATTCCAGAGTCAACAAGATTTAATTAAAATTAATCTACCTCTGGGAAAAAAAATTGGTTTTGTGCACTGATTTGGAACTTTAGAATGCAATGTCCCTCTGATGCTTCCCAGTTTATTTGAATTACAAGGAAAGTAAGATGCTTTCTGCTTTAATCTCATCTGCCTTGATGGCTATTTTTTTAATTATTATTTTTAAATAAGCATCAAGGAATTCTATCATTTGAAGTCCAGCTAAGAATTTTCACAAAGTCATTGCAGAATAAAAGCACTTGCAGCAAAAATGCATTGCTTTCTATCAAGATATTAGCATAAGAAATGTTGTCCTTGCTGTTTTCTTTTTGCCAAAGAAAACGTTTTCTGCAGCAAAGTTCATGGTTCATCCTATTACAAGTTGCATAATAAAAACTTACTTTGGCAGATGAACTACATCTAGGGACCCATTCAAGCATGTAATATCAGATGACAAAACACTGGACCAGAAATTGGGAAAACTGTTTTTGGAGCAACTTAACCTCCTGTTACTCTGTGAAGATGACACACTTATAAGGTCCCTAATAGCATTTCCAGGAAGCCCAGTGCTGCAGAAATGGGCACTCTCTGAGGTCACTTTCTGAAACACCAGTGCATGATTACACAGCACAGTACTGCACAGGGCAGAGATGTCAGAACAAGTTTCATATACACACACCATAGGTATTACCTTGGATTTTAAAACTCAGCTTTAAAGTTAAGAGTCACTGACTTCAGGTCACCACACTTTCTACTTAACTTGAAATGACATTTTAGTGCACTACTTTGCTGGAACAGGAAACCATTGCTTTAAAATATCTGTGGCTGTCTTCCTTTTGGTTAGTAAAGAACATGGTGAGGCCTGTTTTTACCAAAAGGTACAAAATTAAGATTTCTCTAAGCTCTGTGAGGAAGTGTCCATTTACTTTACCACAAATCTGAAAGGACACTTATGAATGGCTGCACAATTGTTGGAAATTGAGGAAGAGAGGTGAGCTGGAGCTAGAGGAGAGCAAAAGAGCTGGGTTAGAGGAGAAAATAATGCCTGTCTTTGAATGAAGCAATACCATGGGTGTATCTCTGAAAACAGTTCCAGTGTCTAGCCAGAGTTTGCTAATAACTCATAGCAGTGAGAAAGAATGAAAATGAGTTAATATAATAAATCAGCAACTAGATTAAAACATTCCAGAGTAGACAAACAGACAAACAAGGATTTAGTTTGAAGAAGGGGCAGAAAAAGGAACAGAATAATCATGTTAAAGACAAGGTAGAAAACAAATAGTATTGCCTAATAATATAACTTTTAACTAAAAAATATGGTTCTGGTGCTATTACATTCATTTTTTAGTTATGTATTTTCCTCATATCTGATTTAATAAAATAGATTTTCATTTACTAAAATTATTAAACTTGCCATGTGAAAGATAAATGACAACTAAATTGCACTACAGAAGTGATTGCTTTATCATTCGTGATTTCCAGAGGCACAACGGAAGAGCCAAAGAAAGGATTTGTACCAGTAACAATTATTCATTCTCATTTTTTGTTTTAACTCAACCTATAAAGCTGTGATAAAGAGCATGAAAATAAAAGGCCATTCATTGAACAGCCTCCTGCAGATTCCAGAACCACTTTGCTGCCAGAAAATACAAACCTGAGTTAGCACCTTTATTAAATGGTAGCCATTTCCCTCAAATTCACTCCACAGATGTAACTTACTCACCTTTACATACCAATTTTGCAAATACAAAATTCAAACAAAATCTGTTATTTATACTGCTGAAGAGAAATTAGCCTCCAAAGAGCAGAGCACAGCACAATTAAGGATTATGAACATACAGTGAGCTCTAACATTCATGTTTGTGAAAGATCAACAAAACAGTACTTTAAGAAGACATGCTCAACCCTTAAAGGTACCTTCTTCATTAACTTAAAGAATTAAACTAAATATGTTACTACCTTTTTTTTTTTTTTTTTTTTTTTTTTTAGTGGTGGTATTGCTTTCTTTCAGGGTCAATTTAGCTAAAAGCAAAACTACATTTGATTCCATAAATGTTAGCTGCAGTTAGTACTTAAAAAATGTTCAATGTTCTGAAACGGCTGAGATCCATGTTTACAGATTTAGATTATTAATGGTCTTTTAGCACAGTTAAGGACATAGCTGTGATATACAGATGCATAACACTGCAAAGGAAGGCCAAACTCTGCTTCAAAGATACCAATTATCAGCACTGAATATCAAGACTTCCCTGAGCTCATTCTGCATTAAGAGTGAGAAAAGTCAAATAGAGCTAGTTTTCAGTACGCAACAAATACATAATTAAGAAAAAATTAATTAATCAGTAACAACAACATCATGTTGCAAACAAATTATTTTTGAAAAGGCACTTTACGTTCTTTGAAAATCATGAAAATTAAATTCCCTAAAACCAACATTCACTGCAGAGAATGATTGCAGTTGAGTTCAGTTTGTCACTTAAAACTGGAATTCAATCTCTTTGTTATGTGTTTAATTAAAATACTCTTTAATGTTTGAAAAGAATCACAGCAGTTTTAGACTGTTTATTGTGGGAGGTTAGTTCTGTTACAGTTACAAAAGTTTCCTCTTGCCCTTCTCTTTTCTCCAAACAGATTAGCTTTCTCTTGAAAAATTATCCCAAATATTATTTATCAGATTCTTCAGCTAGAGAAAGGCTGGCTTAACAAAAATTTATTTCTTTTAATAAAGCATCATCAGAAAAACAGTAAGAACAGATAGCTGAATGGTTGTTCCGCTGCTTCGGGGGAAATAGAAGGGTAAGGAGGGAAGCAACACACATCTCGGAAAACCCACACTGTAGTCACAGTGTGGCTGTACACTTCCTGAATGCTGTGTTAACATTGCCACTATTCACATGAGTGGGAGATCCACAAAACCAACATTAGGAGACAAACAGAGCTGTATAACACTTTTCTTCCTCAAAAGAGAGACTGTTCTGCAAAGGCAATGGAGAGAAAACGTTCCCCCTCTTTTCCAGAAGTTAGTATTCAAGAGCGATGCTATAACTCATTACAGCCTATTAATAACAGGTAGAACCACAGTATACCCGCTATAGATAGTCCGTGCTGTTAACCGACAACGGCAGTACCATTCAGGAACTTCTGACAGAGAGTCTGCATGTAGGCATTACAGATGGTACCAAACTCTTTATTCACCCTCATAAGTAGGTGTAGCTTATCCTTGTCATAAGTGTCTAATTATTTCATTAAATCTTCTGCACTGAAGGATTTCTGACTATCTTGGACCCAAGATACTTTTTTTAAATAATTAAATACTGCATCTTCACTGCCTCCCTTCCCATAAATTTCTATTGCTTCCTGTGGCCACAGTTACTAATTTTCTTTTTAGACCATTCCAGATTTAGACAGTAGATAAGCATAGCTTCAGTTTCTACCACAAACTAGAGTAGCCATGAAATGTTGATCCACATCCCTAAACCTATATGTAGAGGAATGAAATAATTAAAAGAGTTCTGTGAAGAATAAACCAACTTGTTCATTCTAAGTTATTACCTCAAGAATCATACAAAGCACACGGTGAAACAGGAGACAGCACAAGAAACAAAAGCATAACTACTGAGACCACAGTTTTCAGATTGACATTGGTTTCACTTTACAGCTCCAAGGACTGACTATCACAGCGATGAAAAATGCTGGAATAGGAGCAGGAAGATGAAGATAAAACCTTATTTGGATGCAGTTCAAATCCCATAAAACTTAAATCTTCAGTTAATATGTTAAAAATACTGCAAGAGTACCTAAAATGACTAAATTTTGCATCCTGTTCTAACACCAAGGAAAGTCACTGACAGCTTTTTGCTGTCAGGCATGGAAAAGAATATTGATTCAATTTCACTCAACCTGCAAAATACTTGTACAAAGTATTAGGTTTGTTCATGAAATGAAATAATATCATTACGCTTTCTCAACAATTGTGATCTTGTTCTGCTGCGGTGGTCAACAACATTAAAAACAAAATCATGTCAGTTAATTTTTACATAAGGAATTCTAAAACGTGTAGAGTTGTTGTCCTTAACGGATATTTCTGAACACAAGCAAATCTGCGCACAGCATTATCATTCTCACTCCTGGATACCAACTCCCTTATTTTAAACAGTCTCTATACAATTTTTTAAAATATTTCTCACTGTCTTTAAATATGGCAGCAGGTAGGAAAAAATAGGTGAAAAAATCAAAATGCCTCTATGTAACTTGCAATTACTTTTAAATACATTTAGTTTCCACAGGTCCAAGTGAAGATTGTACGCTTTCCTAAGACACCTGGGCTAAAGCTGTCTCAGCTCAGGTACTCGGAAATAGAAACAATCAAAATCAGAGGCTGCACTTCAGTGCTGTGTCATAAGTGTTGCAGAAGAAAAATAGTGCTAATCTTGGGAAATGGCCAGTTTTCAGCCTTTCAGAAAGCAATGCAATTGACTGATTCTTTAACATCACACTGCAATAAGCTACCAGCAGTGATGTTCTCCGTATCAGTTGTTTATAATCCAGGAATTCAAGAAGAGACATTTGAAAAAGATATAACATGAAACAGATGGACACACATTTTCATTTATTTAATTCATGCTGCTCTTTGATGTTTCTCAGCTAGATTATGCTTTTCCTCTCTCCTCCTCTTTCCTCTGATTTTGGTCGCTTTTTTCTCTCTGTTCACACCCTGACATCCCTAACTGCAGTCCCAAAAGACAGAGCCTACACTGCCAACTTGTACTGGCACTCCTTCCAAGAACAAACGCAAAGGGACACCGAGGACCATTTTCATTCTACTGCCATTGGTAATGCAATAGAATAAAACCTTTATGTTTGAGAAACACGTGTATACATTCCATAAGGAATATAGGCACAAAACCTCCATCTTCAGACCCAAGCAGCCTCGTCTTGCTTGCAGTTCTTATCCAAAATAAATTTCATCTTCTAAACCCACTATACTGTGTGGAAACTAACACAAAAATCCTGGGTTTTCCCGAGATAAAAGAAAAGGGAGAATGAAAATGAACACCTAAAATACATTTGTATCTTTGAAAGGAGAAGGGAAGGAGGGTATATTTTGTCTGTGTCTACTGGCCTAGAAAATAAATACTGCGGTTGGTGCAACTATGCAGCTGCTCACTCCCTCAATTTGTTGGTTTCATTCTGGTTTTTACAATTTACTCTCATGTCCTTACAGCTAATCTGAAAAGCATCAGGCAGCTTTATTCATCAGTCTTGCTCCAAATCATGAATTTACAGATTATGATCTTTACAGATACCAAGAACTAATTCTTTTTTTCTGTCATGGCTCACACTCTCATAGGTGCAGCAATAATAAGTTGACTGATGAAACACGAAAACAAACATTCTCACAATATTTTCACCTTTTTTTTTTTTTTGCATTGAATCTCATGACAAATGTACAGTGTAAATTCAAAGAACATTTTTCAAATTTTTGAAACCATTTTGGATTCATGAAGCATGGATTAGAGAAAAAAAAAAGGAAAAAAACCCAAACAAACAAATAAAACAAACAAAACAATAGTTCACATCTTTTTGAAAGCATTTTGGATTCATGAAGGATGGATTAGAGAAAAAAAAAGGAAAAAACCCCAAACAAACAAATAAAACAAACAAAACAATAGTTCACATCTACCTGAACTACTTAACATCGCTTCAGATAGTCATTAGATTGTCAAAGCCTTGCACTGGGAAGACACATGGGTTGTTTCCTACTTAAGAGAGCTATTGCTTATAAAGGATCATGAAATGCCTGATATATAGAAAAGAGGCTTATGAGGCAACACCTCTACAGTGTCACAAAATATTTACAATTTAAAACACTGACTTCAAATGTGGAAAATGACTGAAATGGCTTTACAATGGATCCTACCAAGAGCAAGAAAAATAATTATGTTACAGCTCAAGCACGGCAACACTATCTAAAGATATAACAATTCAGGCAAACAGACTGACACATTAAAAAGCTTTGTATCAGCATTAATGTTCCCTGTTCCACAGCTTTTATTATTAGGATGTTATACACATTTTAATAGGACATTATAAACATTTGCTTTGGCTTAGGCTTTGGAATGAAGAAATCAACCATTTCACAAGCTGACTGCCTGCTGCAAAATGACCAAGAAAAGATTATGTCTATTCAAACAATTTTGTTGCTAGAAATAAAACATAATGTATTGAATGATGAGTAGCATAGGTCTTGGAAACAATAGCGTAAATCGATGTTTTTGATCAAAATAAAAATAAAAAGGACATTTTTGTATAATCCAGAATTAATGTGAATTGGATAGTACAAATCAAAGAACTGCAGTGCATACAGCCATAAATCTACCATCTGTGTACTGCAGACCTCAGAACGGACCTTGTGAGTCTCTGGATTGCATAGAGTAATATTTTACATTTCTTTGATCCACATCATTGGGTAGTTTTCAGGAAGTCTAGTGTTCCCCTACATCAGCATCCATTCTCTGCTCACAAGGTTAACTCTGTGAAAACCACCTCATGTGGTTACTTCTCAACTGCCCTTAGCAGAAGATCTCCATGTGATACAAATTATGGTAGTCTCACCCCAAACAGTATCAAATATAAGATGGCCAATTACTGAAAGTAATCTAACATAAGATCCTACGGTGTGTGTGCCTGCTGCCTCTACCTTCTCCATGGGTTTACTACACAGAAAGCAGTAAAGCCACTGTAAGATATTATAAATATTGGATATTAACTAGAATCAAATTTAAGGATGGAAAACTGTTCTGCTGGTGGTAAATACAACTTGCTTCTGAATAGTTTTTTACTTCTCTTTTCCTCTGTAATGGATCTAATATAAGAGAAACATCCTTGGAAAATGTGCAACCCAAAAATCATCCTGGACTTCTTTAAGGCAATAAATTTCAGATCCGTCAAAGAGGAACTATAATCAAGTACCTATTTGTTTGCCTGAACGGTTTAGGATCTGTCACTAGCAGATGAGAATGTTGTATACATCAAGTGAACAGAATACTAGTCTAACAATAGAAACAATAAGTATTATTATAATGAAAAATAATACTACTAAAGAAAACAGGAAAAAAGTATGGTACATCCTACTCAAGAATGGAAAAACAAAAAAGCACAAGCCAAAAAACTTAGTAAAGAATGAAGTAAAAATGGCATTGATGTCCTTTAAATTCAGGGGGTGAATGTTGCGCTTGTGACCAACTGTCTCCAAATGACCAAGATAGATATTGTGGTAATATTGTGCTGGTTTTAGTGGTACTTTGTTGCTTACTGGGGCTAAACCATCCCAGATATGAAAAATAACTAAGTAATGATTGCTGCACCAACAAAGGAAGCTTCAAGTGTTAAAAAAAAAAAAAATATTGATGGAAAATTACATTTTACCTTTCTATTTGAATTATAAGAACCCAATATATATAGTCTTAGTAATATTTTTTTCACAAATATTTTATTGGTTTAACATTTTTAATTATTTTTTGTGTCAAAACTAATGTACTTTGGATGAAAAATTAAACAGACAGTATAGGTCTGACTTTCTACTTACTTCTGTTACTGATGCTGTGCAAGATAAACAACAACCACTTCTATATATTTCAGACTTATTTTGCTATTTTCCTATTCTATCGGACATTTTCAACTGCCTTTTTTTTCCTCCTAGAAATAGCTTATCTAGACAAGTGGTCTACCTTATTAGAGTAGTTCAAATCCTGTACAGTATTAATTTAAGAACAGGAAAAAAACTGTGCAATGTTTCATATAACATATTTTTCTCTTGGCTGGTTCTTTCAGGTAAAAAAAAAAAAAAATATCCAGAATCATGGAGCGGTTTGAGTTGGAAGGGACATTAAAGATCATCTAGTTCCAACCCCCCTGCCATGGGCAGGGACACCTTGCACTAGACCAGGTTGCTCAAAGCCACATCCAGCCTATCCTTCAGAAAAGACGACAAAAGACCAGAAGCCTTTAGGAAAAGTTATATGCAATTGCTTGACTACAACTGCAACTTTCAAATGCATAAAATGAGGTTTTTTAGATTGATCAACAATAATAAGTAGAACATATAAGGATTTCAAATTTTTAATATTAAAATTATATCAAATTATGGTACATACTCTCCTCATGACTTCATTATAAAGACAATAATATATTATCTTCTGCTTTTAACAGTGGTTGAACATCATAAAATTGCAAGCCTTCCCAGTAATATTGCAGATAATAACAGTGGCACACAGCATATACAGGTCCAAACATAAGTCATATCCCATCCTTGGATTCGGGGAAGGTTTTTCACAGAGACACTGATATTTTCCTCTAAAAGCCCACTTGACCAATCAGACATTGACTGGGCATCAAGGGGGAGTGTTTTTTGATTATCTCCAGCAATGGAAAGACGGTTAATGTGAGGAACATTAGGGAAGAAAATTATTCAGAAGGCACTCTAACCTTCAATAATATGTAATATATGTTATAAATATACTCTAAGCATATTTGTATATGTTAATTAGGGAACACTAGTATTAGAATTCAAATAAAACAGGAAGTGGATAATCACTGAAAAAATAATCTGGATTTAAAAAATATTGAGTAGAAGTGATCACAATCAGCAGAATCATTTCAATTTCAGGCACAGTCTACATCTTTCCTGTCAGGAAATATAAATTTATACTGTCCATGTTTACCATATACCTCTGCTTAAGAGAAATGCACATTACATATCTGAATGTACATATCTGAATTATATATTTATTTTTATATCCTACCTCTCTTTCTGCATGCATATAATGTAAAACCACTTTCAGAGTTAAATTATTGTTGAAGACAAGGGGGGGGGGGGGGGGGTTTTGTGGGTTTTTTTTTTGTTTTTTTTATCACATTATGTATGATTCCATTTTTCTGGCAAAATTAAAGAAAAAAAAAGAATCACAAAAGAATCAGTCCCTCTCTCCTGCTCCTTAGCATCACATTAACCTGCCAGCTACATTTCTCAGAGACCGTGCACATAACAGAGAAGCACTCAGAGCAGGTCAGTACTGAACCCATCAGCTGAAATCACAGCAAAGGGCAACAGGCAGAAAAAGTGAAACAAGAAGTGTTAGGGTAATTACATTCAATTTGTTCCCAAATAAGACCAAAAATAAGAAATAAAATATAGTGGAATGCAAAAGGTGAGGGGAAAGGAAAACATTCTTAATTAAATTAGCCATAAAAACATTATAGCTGTCTAACTTGTTTCAAGCTTGCTGAATAATATTGTAACGAGGTCATAGCTGGGCAGCAGGGGAAGGCTGCCAGATTATGCTGCTCTGGCTGCCAAATTCCAAGGCAGGTGGAGGTCTCTGGAGAGACAGGGTATCATCACCATGGAAACACGTGAGCAAGCTCACTCTCTTCTTTCCTTTCCCACAATATTTAAACTTCTATTCTGCTCTTGCTTAGAAAGAAATGAAATTTATTCAATGAAAGAGTTTTTACTTTTGTGTTCCAGTAAATGTAGCCACAGAGGTTGCGAGTCTTCTGGTACCTTTTGGTAGAATCACATCAAGAAAAAGGGAGGTAAGTTCCAGGTCCAGCTCCTGGCTAAACTAAGTCCTACTACATTAGCTCTGAAACAGCCACAGTTTCAACCAACACCAACTAATAATGAGATAAACCAATGAAGTAAAAATTTTCCTTCTAATGACAAGAGCTAACAACAAACTTAGAAATTATTAAAGACTCACGTCATTGCACAAAGATTTCACTATCTTCAATACTATATACTGCAAGCACTACCAGATGACTACCAAGACTACCAGACTCAGTAGTCTGAGCAACCACCGTCTTCCAGAAACCTGCTTTTTTGAGCCCTATTCTGGATTAATAAAATTCTGATCTAAAGTTAGTGGCCACAAAAGAAATATGGCAACATTCTGTACAGTGCGATGACTGTTATTCAACAAAATTGCAAGCACATGGACAAGCTCAGCCACACTGCAACTGTCATTTTCCGTGTTGTTTTTTTAATGAGAATGAATGAAGAACACACATTGTCCATGACCATCTGAATACAATAAGACAATCCTCAGCTGCTGCTTCTTAGTATTGTATCAAAAACCCCAGTAGTTATTTTATAGACTACAGAATAAAAATAAGATAAAAAATGGAATAAAATCTGTAGCATATATTCAGCAGATCTTGTCAGAATGAACATTAAATACCTTCTTACCTGTCTGATGTTGTGTCACTTGTTACTTGATGCTTTACTCCTGAACCATTCTTAATTGAGTCTTGTCTTGTGAGTCCTTGAGATCTGTTTTTGTCCAAAACTTGTGTGGATACGTCACCTGATGGCCCTTGGTACTGCGAATGCTCTTGTAGCTTTGCTTTTTTCTCTTGAGGTGCTTCCTCGTTCCGCAGACCCCTAATACCTTCTTGGTCAGGCTGCTGTGGTGCATTGGATCCACTGTTATAGAACCAGGCTCCTGACTTTGTGAGGATTTCTTGTTGTTTTCGGCACAAGTTACATACCCACATAACCTGTTCAGACATATTTAAATGGAAAATCTATTAGCTTGTAAACACCATATACAAAGTTTTCATCAACTATACATCAACAGATTGCTGCCATTTCCAAAACAGAAAGAACACTATTTTAACTACTTCTACTAATATTACAATAGTTTACTCACAGCACAGTCACATATGTCTGTATGACCTTGGAGGAAATTGTTTTAGAAAAAAATAGAAACACAAAAATACTTTTATTCAACTTTTTCTTCATCATTTATCATACAAGGGAAAGCCACAGATAGTAGCCATATAAATGAAAAGGATCTACCTATTTGCATTCCAGTGACAGTAAATGTAAGATTTGAAAATGAAGACTACAGGTTGAGGATGACAGAATGATAGAAAAAAAAGAAAAAAAACATTTAAACATTTAATCCATTCTCTTAGTAAGTCAGACTTAGAAACTTTGGAATAGATCCTCCGCTGTTGTAAACAAGTAATTTTATAATTCTCCCAAATGCTCTGCTGATTTACTTCAGTGATAGTCTCTATTTACATGATGAAGATTACTTCAAGAAGTGACTTCATTTTCAAAGCTATTGTAAATTAAAGCCACTTTATTTATAAAGTAACACAATAGGTAATATGGTGAGCTTCTCCACTTCATAGCTGAGATTTAGCTTTCACTGTTTGTTTACTAAATTATTAAAGTGATTAGCTTCCCAGTTGTGAGATTCTGCATGTAGTAATGATATTTTTTAACATTCTAAAATGTACTTGCTTGCAAAGCTTTTGTATCCAATCACCTTAGTCACCTGGCAGTGCATGAAACTGCCTAAGTCTGTAAGTTAATTTCACATTCAGTTCTTACGTTATATGGGAATAAATCAGGATGTAATGAATCAATATAACAGACCAGTTATTAATACAATGGCACATTCAAACTGATTATGGTGTTATGTTAAAACCTGGGTTGTAGATAGCATCAATTCACTGAAAGTTTAGTCCTTTGCTCCTTAATCTTCATTTTCTTTAGCCTCAGCTCAGCTTTCCTGTTCTTTATATATTTCTGTCTTAGTTCACAGGCAAAATCATATCTTTTTTACTACATGTTCCTTAAATGTCTACATTCACCCTTCAATCTAGTTATCATGCATCCAGTTCTAATCTTACACTGAGCTGCCTCTTTTTCAAGGGTTTACAGTACAGGACATTCAAAGACTGACATTAATGCTCTTCATTATTCTCTTACATGCAGCCAGCTCAATAATAGAAACTATATTTTCCATGTGATTCAATCTCCTCAATACATCTAGCTCATTCCAGCAGCAAAGGTTTCAGAAGCTGCAATGTGTATCTTACTTTCATCCTCCAGGCAGTTATCTAATAGGAAATTCGGACCATGCTGTCTAGTCAAGTCTTGCCAAAAATGTTTAGATGAAAGCTTCATGTGGAAGGCTACTTGGATGGAGGTTCATACTCAAATTAGACTCACTGACTGCCTCATTTACAAACTGACAGGCTGGGGAAGGAAAAGGCATCACTTGCTGATATAATGGAGACAATATGCCCCATCCCAGTAAATTTCCTTCTTTTTATAGTGCTGATACTCCATCTTTGAGAACTCATGTCTGCTTATTTCAACAAGCCAGAACAAGCTAGAACAAGCTATGAAAGCACTGAGGGTAAAAAAGAGAGACTCCCTGCGTAGCAGCTTCCTCTCTGAAGTAGGTTAGATGTCCTGAGAACAAAGGTCAATACTGTGTGTGGTTCAGTCCTGGCCATCATTCAAAGACAGACGTAAGAACAGATCTGTTTTACCTCTGCTAATTAAGTTAGAAAGTACATGAAAGCTCCAAACTGAAATTTCAACACCAGACAGAAGTATTTTCCCTCTCTAATCAATAACAATTAAAAGCCACAAATACTTCTGCTTGCTGAAACAAATTTTGAACTTTCCAAGTATGTGTCAGCACAATGAAAGAACCAGATCTGAAACAATTATTTAAGAATACAAATACATAACAATTAGAATGACTAAAAGATAAAATTCTCCCAAGTTTTATTGTGTTATTTTCCCTTCTATCAGTAGGTGTTCAAATGTCATCAAAACTACGTATCACAGTCTGAACACTTGACCAACTATGTCCTTGGCTGACAGCCACACTTTGTCCCAGGACAGTGCACTCCAGGATGACCGGTATTATTCTCTTGTACCCAACAGAATGAGAGGTCCTTCTGAATGAATATGATTTAATATTTCCTCCTCTAAAAGCAGAATCAGGAAGAATATTCCTGATCTAAGCTCTTCCCCATGACACACAAAATTTAGTGATCTGTTTCAACATAAATCTCAGCTCCTGCCACGCTAGGTAGATGATGATGTATAGTAGAACTGAGCAATGCAATTGTCCGTGCTGGGAGACTCATATGAAACAAGCAAATATTTTATGATAAAAGTTCGAACAAACCTAGTCCCCAATGAAAGATGCTATGTCTATCTTTATTGTCACTATCTACTATATCTTCACCTGGTATTTTACTTCCATCTCGACATCCTGGAAGCTGTTTTTCACTGTCAGTGGCACTCGAATGAAGATATCATATTATTTCTCAGGCCCTGCTGAAGAAACTGGTTCCAAACTGGTTCCAACTGTTTCTGTTGTGCAATGTTTCTTTACAGACTACCAAATTGGGTCAGACACGCAGGAAACAATATGAGCACTTAAACTGAAAGCACCTCATAAAACAAAGAAAAATCTTTTAAAAAAGAAAAATTTACTTAAGGTATTTCATGTTGAAAATAATTCAAACACATAGCATGAAAAATGCCTATATTTATGTATTTTGTAGAATTTTCTCTGCCTGAGTGTTTCATAATATTTATAGCTAACACTTTTGATAAAGCCTTCTTTCCAATGTACTTTCAACATGCAGACTTCCATAGAGTTGACCCAAGCAGTTATAATTTTACCTTCAAATACTCAGACACAATGCACAGAATGGCAGCTGTCACACAAAGAAATTTAGGTGCTTAAGAGTGAGCATCAGGAAATTCAAACCCTTAATTAGTACAGGGCTAAACTGACTTCATCTTATCATAGTATGTAGAAGCATTCTTGCAATTTAAAAAATACTGGCAATTTACACTGCAGACCTCTCAATTAAATGACAGACATGCACGTCATGAGAGCACACACATCAAGGTGGCATATTCCTGGACAGGATTTCTCCTTCTGCTCCGGGGACCTGGGCCAGAACTCTCAGCAACTCGCCAAAACACAGCTGGGACAGAGCATTCCATGTGGCTGTGACAGCAGCACAGCAGAGAGAGGAAGGGGAGACTACCTGAGTGGATTTCATGCCTGATATATGCATTTTGACATATCTGCAAAGAGGAACCACCAAAGCTTCCTTTCTAAAACAGTATTTTGAAAAGGGCTAATCCCTTACATCACAAATCTACGCTCTGCAGTAGGTGCACTACCCACTACACCCATTTTCAAATCTCCTAGCCACCTCTCTGAAGAGTTCAACAGGCGCGAACACACTGTGTACACAAATATCAGTGTTGCAATTTGTGGGTGTCAGATCTTCTCAGCAAGGGAACACTGCCAATTTGAAAAGGAAAAAACAGGCAAAAATCTGCTCTCCAACATCTCTAATTATTATTTAAATACTAGTTTAAAACTAGAATTTAAAGTGCTAGTGGTACTGTATGGAGACTTGTATTTCAGTACCAAAGGCTGAAACACCACCTAGTGCTTCGCATAAGAACTGCTGAAGTTCTTTCCAAACAAATTTCTCCTGTTAAGTGTGAAAATAACTAAACAAAATATATCTAGCTTGATATTTTCACATTAACTATTAATTTAATTAGTTTTCTCCAAAGTTCTTTTTTTTTTTTTTAACAACACTGAATCGAATTTGGATTAGGCAGATTTACCTCAAACTTTCCATATGCTTTTCATTCACAAAGATTAATTCTGTATGTGGACAAACAAGTTTTAAATATTTTTGGATTTCTTCATCAGTTTTTACAAGACTATTCTATAATATGCTCCAGTATCTGCTAACACTGTCCAAAAGCTTTCATCACATAATATTAGCAATTTTTTACACAAGCACACAAAAAAAAATTCTGCAAAACCAGCAATGTCCAAAAAATCAACTATTTCACATCTACAAATCAGATATAAATAATGCACAAAAAATCGCTGCTTTGTATTGTCTGAAATAAAACATTACAAATTTGTCTAGTAGATTATATTCTTCAAAATATATTTCACACACCACTTCACATTCAATAAAATTGAAATATATTCATAAAGAAATTACATCTGCACACATTTTAAAGAAAAAAGTAATCTAATTAAAAAAATTATAGTATGACAGTCATTTTAATATTTTCAGGTACATTGTGTGAAAACGTACCTTACAAAATACCTTTTGTTTTTCCCCTAAGTGTAATTATAGATGGCCTAACACTAGCTTCTAAGAACAAAATGGAAATCTTACATTATTTATGATGAGATTAAAAGCTACTATATTTGATGACATACCACACTGACTGTGATAGTTAGACACTACAAACTAGAAATAATTACACCAAACCCTCATTAGCCTTCAGAACATCACTTTGCATTACAAGTGTGCAGAGGTACAAAATTAAGATGCAAGGATTCCACAGGACACTGAGGTTTATTATTACAGTTTTACCAAATCTCTTAGAGTTTATCTGCTTGGCAGAAGCACATAATATATTAGCATTATATTAACTGTTGTGCTTGCTGCAAGCGTTCTTCTGAAAATTTCACTTGGTTTAAATAAATATTTTATTTTTTGTCCTCATATTTTATGTAAGATACAATTCCTTAAACATTATACAAGTTAACAAGAACACAGCACTGAAAGGAAGGGGGAGAAAACTGGAAGATTTGGAAAACTCTTTGTTTGCATCCAGCATCAAGGTACTAATCATGTTTACTGACATGCTAAAGTTAGTCCCTTTATTTTTCATTCTGTCACAGGTGCAAACCATCTTCAGAGAATCACAGAATGGTTTGGGTTGGAAGGGACCTTAAAGACCATCTAGTTCCAACCCCCCTGCCATGGGCAGGGACACCTTCCACTAGACCAGGTTGCTCAAAGCCTCATCCAGCCTGGGCTTGGAGACAGCCAGGGCTGTGAACTTCATCACATCATGGAGCAGCACAATGTTTGAAGCCACGCTTCAGGGAAGGAAATTTTTTCAAGGTGGGAGTATTTAATCTCTCCGTTAGCTACTGTGTTGACTTGGAATAGACACATAGCATTGGCACTCAGTAATATGAGTCAGCTTCCTCTGTACAGTCGTGGAAGTTACAATCATATAGCAAATCTATGCATCCTTGGCTAATGTGGCCCTAATGTTAGTTAGGGGTCAATGGTATCTTCCTTACCTCTAATTCCAGTTTCTCCAGATCTTTCCTCATTGTGCCTATTTGAAATATAGCAGTGTTTCTAGAGCTGTGAGTTTAATCAGCGGGTCTCCTGGTTCTAGAACTGCATGAGTCACTTTGAACACTGTCTCCCCAGGAAATTACATTGATCATATTTTCTGGTTATTGGTTTGTTTCTGAATACATTCTGAATACCCCAAAGTTCTCCTAAGTTTCTCCTATGGGAGTTGTTGCACTCGGTATAAATGATTTGAAATTTTTTAGAATCATAGAATAGATTCATGGAATCGCTTAGGTTGGAAAAGACCAATAAGATCATCAAGTATGTTAACCCAGCACTGTCAAATCCACCACTAAACCATGTCCCTAAGTGACACATCTATAAGGCTTTTTAATACCTCCAGGGATGGTGACTCAACCACTTCCCTCGGCAGCCTGTTCCAATGCCTGACAATCCTTTCCATAAAGAAATTTTTTGTAATATCTAGTTTAAAACTCCATGGCAGGACTTGAGACCATTTCCTTTTGGCCTATCACTTGTCACTTGGCAGAAGAGACCAATCTCCACCTCTCTGCACCCTCCTTTCAGGTAGTGGTAGAGAGCGATAAGGTCTCCCCCGAGCCTCCTCTTCTCCAGGCTGAACAACCCCAGTTCCCTCAGCTGCTCCTCACAGGACTTGTGCTCTAGACACATGACCAGCTTTGTTGCCCTTCTCTGGACATGCTCCAATGTCTTTCTTGTAGTGAGGGCCCCATAACTAAACACAGTATTGAGGTGTATTTTCCAGTAAAATACCAGAGGACTATTAATTGTCCCTGTCAGAAGTAAAACATCTTTGCATTCTGCAAATTATCTAGTGTTCACAGCACTTTGAATTAGAATAGAAGACTTCTTGAAGTCAGCAAAACTATATTATCTTATCTATTTGGTTCTATACACCACCAAGAAGAATGTTTCATGTTTGCTTTTATAAAACAATTAACTTTTCCGCTCCCATATGAAATCTGCATTCTCTCTTACAGCGAAGAATACTGATTTTCGTTATGGGTGAGGGAATGTTTGTATTCCTTTCTATGAGGTTCTTCTTTTAATTTTTTTATTTTTATATTCCCTTTTAGTGGAAGCAACTGCCTACAGCTGTGTAAGACTTACACATAGCATGTGCTATCAATAGCTAACTTCATATTTCTGGAAAACACAGACTTGTACAATGGCTGAAGGATTTAAGGCTCACCTATACAGACATCATCCTAGAGGTTCAGGTACGAATTACTGATGCATCTTTTGTAGTTGCTAAGATCTATTTTAAAGGCAAAAATTCATTATTTTGGAGTGAATGGAATAAATCATACCTACTTTATGCTCTTACATTGTAAACAGCAAAGTCTGGATATATTTTTAATAAAACAGAAACTTCTCCAACTCATTTTACTGCTCTGAATGTACATACGGGTCGTCATCATGTAAACATGAGGGCCTACCCATCATCAATTTTTACCTTTTCTTGAAACAAATATTGTTTCTCTTTTCTTGCTGATTTCTTTCCAAGCATCTATTCTTTTTTAAAAGTTGGGTTTTCTTTTTTCCAGTGTCAGTCCTACTTTGAGCATAATCTCTTCCAAACTGAATGATTCTAAGATCATTTGCAACTGCATTTTGATAACTATTTTTCTACATAAATTAAAATAACTACTTTAAGATCAACAGAACTACTGTGGATTTATTTTATTTTAACTGAGAACAAAAACTCCTTGTAGTGGTTGCATTACTGTGAAATATTCCCCAAAGATGGTATAGATTTTTTATTTGGTAACAATCAATTTTATTGCTTATCTTTCAAAGCAAAATGAATCTGTAAGATATCATATTCTCAAATAACAAGAAATTAATAACATTACTGACAGTGACATTGCACGGTAGCTTCTTATGATACTGCACTATAGCAAAATGAACTTATATCTTAGTATTCATCCATTCAACTATACCTTGTTCATTCAACTGTACCTGTGGAATACCTTCACCCTTTGTGTGACACCATCTCCTTCTGTGAAACTAATGCATTTAGTCCATGAATCTTATTACAGGAACAAAGATAATCTCTGAATTTTTGACTGTTATAAGAGCTGATAAAAGTTACCTACTTTTTCAATATTTTGCTATGCCACTAGTCTGTGCTATGGTACTGACTTTCACTTTCATACAAGTAATAAAGTTATTATCAGTTTGACCAACTGCCAAAACTGATACAGTGATTATTGCCTCTATATCCATAATGGCATATGGATATTCATCCCCGAAATTGTATTAAATACCACAAGGATTCCAATACTAGTTAAAAGTGGGAAAGCTTACAATAAAAGTATGAAACTAACGTATTTACCTGATTTTTAAAGGACATGTATATTTGCACACAAAAATTCTGTCTGCTGAGGGGGTGACAATAGTACAGACTTGTTCTTGAGTTTGTGATGAATTGATATATTATGTATGAAAAGTTATGATGGCCAAAAAAAAATAAGTCAGCATAAAATGACTATATCACTTCTGCATGCATTTGATACAGTATGTATTTACATTATTTTTTAAGCATGAGAGAAAAATATCATAAATGACTACAGTATTAAGAAGGTATACTCACTCTTTTGTACTAACACTGTACTTATCATCCTAATGGGACAGTGCACCTCTCTTGTATCAATTTTTTAATTATCCTTAAGACATAGACTAGCCATTTTTTCATACTTTTTTGAAACCAAGAACATAATTAGTAAATAAGGCATTTGACTAGGAAAACAGATTATTTATGTTCAAAAAAAAATGTGACAAAGGTCCCCACATGCACAGTAGGACTAGAAATTGTTCGTTGGAACACTAATCTAGCTGGGTTAATAGAATATTGACCATACACAACTCCTTCATGAGTTTTCATGATTTAATGAAGAACTAGGTGGTGTAAAGACTTCCAGTGAGGAAATGCCTAATGTGTAACTGAGTGTGATCTGGGCACAGATTGTGAGTGTTACGTCCAGCAAATGCGGGCTGCTTCCAAAATGGAGTTTGTAAGCACACACAATACACCACAGGGCCATTAGGGCTCATTAAATAAGCGTGTTGAGTTTTGGCATGAAACAAACCTGCCGCAAGCGAACAGAATTTGAAACATGGTTCCACAGAGTCTTCCTTCAGCCATAGAAACTTGCATAATTACCTACCATATTGAGAATGTATAGCTGACTAAGCTCCACCTTTACTAAAATGTTTGGATTTGTAACAATCTTAATACAGCAAAATAACTGAGCACACACATCTTGTCAATTTTCTCAGCGTTTAAACTCACTAAATAAGAATATTGGCTAGAATGACACCTCGTGTATTGATTCCAGTTGCCTGCTGCTTCAGGCAACAGCATTTTTTTAATCAACTTTATAATTTAATGAAGTTCTATCTTAAAATTAACTAGAAATAATGAGGCAAAAAATTGTCAAAATGCTTTTCCAAGTCCTACAGCTACAGTAAAAAGAATGCTTTTTAATTTCCTGTGCTCATTATTCCAAGCTACTTTGTTGCTATTTGTTCATATACTGGTGTTGTCATTTAGATGAAATAGCTTCTTCCATCCTCAGTGTTTGCTGCCTGATGTTTTTACAGAGGCTAATCACATACCCTCTCTGCTGTCATTTTTCAGGACCAAATAGATTTTGCTCTTTCAGGCTATGTCTGTATTAGTAAGACATAACCATGTCACAGGGCCAGGTGCTGGCCCATGATTGCTTGTTAGTTCTTATGCTTCCAGGCACAGTTAGGGCTTTGCTAACCAGCGTCTCCCAGACAATGCCAGCACGTACTGTAGAACAACATGGAGCAAGAGCTGCTCCTAATAAGCAGCTTGGATACTGTAACCCTGCTATGGAAAACAGTATTCAGGCTTCTTGAGCAGGACTGAGCCACACAGGAGTCTCTGGCCTGTAGTTCAGATTAGAAATTATTAGTCCTTAAATTCCTGATTTTACACTTACTGCTATTCAATCTCACTTATTTTTACTACTAGAGTTCACAAGGTCATTTGGTTCTTTATTATACAGTATCTGTTTCTCCCCTGTGCTGATAAGTACCCAACTTGGTGTCAGCAGTGTATTTAATTACAGCATTCTTGTTCTCTGTGCCAAGGCCACTAGTGAAAATATTAAAGATCTTCCCCTGTACTAATACCTGAGGAGCTCAGCCAGGAAGCTGCTTATAGCTTTCCCCTCTATATCATTATTCAATTAATCCTCACTGTTTTGGTTTAACCAGTAATTTCTAGATAGTCTAGTATCATTTAACCTGCTGCAAAGAAGTTACAGTTAATTGTTATTTAATCCCTAGACATCTCTGCACACAAGTTCCTTGACCTCCTCAGTCCCACCATTTTCTTAATTCCTCAAAAAATAATTCTCTCAGTGGAGACTATTGGTAGAGCAACTTTGCTGATGGATTAAAATTTTTTAGAGGGAGGAAAGGCGGTTAAATTTTTGGTAGAAAAATACAAATAGGCAGTTATGGCTGGAGTAAGGTTATATAAATGGACATCAAAATTACTAATTTTCCACAATTTTATAGCAAAGTGAGTGACACTAACAGTTTATAAAATAAATCCAAGATTTCTGAAACTATTGTTTTATTTAAGAAAATATTATTATAACATTTTCCTATTTTCTTAATATTTTTATATTAATTCAGGAAAAATAAGTACTGCGTTCCACCAGATTTGGCACACAATAAAAATCATCCAAATGTTATTTCCAAGTTGGTTTATTTCACAAAGATTTTTACTCTCAAAGACACGGGTAAAAATATTCAAATATTTTACAGTGATTTGATTTTGAGAATTTTGTTGCCTTACATTCTCAATTAGATGTTATTTATGCCAGGTTTTCTTTGAAGTTCTATACTGATGTCACAGCTTCGTTAAAGATCCAGCTAATAAAAATAACAAATTATCTACAGCACAGAGGTGCTGAGCATATCCATTAGTTAACGCTTGTAAACTGCCTGAAGATGAATAGCACTAAGTGTTCACAGGTTATTTAGTACTACAAGACACAGTATCAACATCAACAGGAGGCCAAAAAAGGAGAAGAATGTGACAGGACCACAATAAGCCTGGGGTCTGTATGCAAATGGCATTAAATTGAAGTCAAGAGAACTACACCACTTAACGTCATCTGTGTCATCACTCATTACTGAAATTGAGAAAAATGAAAGATGCAACTGTAATGAAATGTAACAGAATGCTAATAGAAAAATGGAGACGCTTATCATGGGGTTACTGCTGTATTGAATCCCACATAATCATTCTTCAACTTAACATAAACTTGCTGCCTAGACTCTGACAATATAGTCACAGCAGCACAGCTCTCAGTACAGGCTGCAAAACTCAGCCCAGAAAATGAGATATACAGAATCATACTGTCTCAACTTGGAAGGAACCCATAAGGATCATTGAGTCCAACTCGCTGCTCCTCTCAGGCCATGTGGCTAAGAGCATCATCCAGACACTCCTTGAACTCTGACAGTCTTGCTGCCATGACCATTTCCCTGGGGAGCCTGGTCAGTGACCAACCAGCGAGGAGCCCTTTCCTAATGTCCAGTCTGAACTTCCCCTGGGACAGCTTCATTCTGTTTCCTCGTGTCCCATCACTGGCCACCAGAGAGAAGAGATCAGCACCCTCCGCTGCCCCCTTTGAGGAAGCTGTACGCTGCCATGAGGTCACCCCTCAAAAGACCTTTAAAGTCATTCATGGCAACTCAGTCACTGCCCGTAAGTCTTGCCCTGGAGACCTTTCACCATCCTGGTCGCCCCCTGGACACTCTCATTAAAACGGTGCGAGGTTGTATGTCCTGTGTACACTGTGATGCCCAAAAGGTGGGGCCTCACCAGTGGGGGACAATCACCGCTGCCAACCAGCCGGCTATGCTGTGCTATCCAGCCTGGAAACCTACACTGAGCTGCATGCTACAACAGCTACGCATCTTATGCCCATGTGAGACGCAGCCACAGTTAACCCTGACAGAAGAGTAAGAAAATATAAGATTAAAAAATATTTATATGTATGTCAGTATGTCACTTCAATGAATTTCAAAATAGAAAAAGAGAATAAGAGTAGAAAAGCAAGAGACTTAGTGAAGCCTAACAGAGTCAGATATATATTACTTATCAATATGACAAAGAGAACAATCGTATTTTACAAAAGCGGAAGGGAAGTTACGCACAATTAAATAAAGGGGTTTTTGTTTGTTTTAATTCCAGTGTCAAATAATCCCCTTTGTTAGGAAACACATCTACTTAATTGCTTACATTTCTACTTTATATATATTGACAACTCTCTGTACTTCTATAATTACTTCTTCCCTTAATGGCACTGGAACAGGTTGCTCAGAGAAGCTGTGGATGCCCCATCCCTGGAAGTGTTCAAGGCCAGGCTGGATGAGGCTTTGAGCAACCTGGTCTAGTGGAAGGTGTCCCTGCCCATAGCAGGGCGGTTGGAACTAGATGATCTTTAAGGTCCCTCCCAACCCAAAGCATTCTGTGCTTCTAATATATCTCTGAATTCCACATACGCAAAATCCTTCTGGTACTTCAACAGCCTATTGAGGTAGTTAAGTGAATGCTTCCCCTTCACAGCTAATATAAATTAGCAGGCTTTGAGAGTGTTATAAGGGAGAATTACTACCTTCCCTAAAATAAGTACTAATTTTCATTTCACTCAGATAATTGTATCTACAGCTTAACAACCACATCCTGCTTTATTGTTCTTTTGCATCCTTCCTTCTTGCAGGGAAAGAGATAGAAGGTGGTAAAACTCTTCATGTACACATTAGGTGTATGTGAAATGACAGTATAAACAGAACGATGCAGTCTCATACCTTAAATTTGTCACGTCGTTCAAAATTTATAATATGAGAATACAGATTAAGTAGGAACAGGAAATCAGTCATGGACTAAGTGTTTTGAAGAATACCAGTAACTGAATAGGCTAGGAATCTCTCTTTGAAAAAGTGTCCACACTACAATTGCAGTTTGCAGCTAACAATTAGCAGACTTTCCAAAGAATATTACCTAATTATAAAGATAATTTAGTCCTGAGAACTGTATCAGGATTTGAAGTTCTACGAATAAAAGGCTTTCTAGAATTATGTCCTGGAAAGTATGTCTGTGCCTGGGAAATGACATGCAGTTTGCCTAACAAAGAGCATATAGTTTGTTAGGAAATCTTCTGAACTAGACTGTGCAGTTATTACATTCCAGGTCACAGCTGGAAGCTCTTATCAACTGACCTTCATAAACCAGCATATCTTACTATTGCCATCTCCATGTGGCTTCTGCGTCTCCCTGCATTTTTTCAGCATGCGTACAGACCATGTTGAGTGAAGCAAGTCCAGGTCTGTGGAAGCACTACATGCAGCCTGTATAAATGGGTTAGGTTAAATGTTCGAGGCTTCAGAAAGAAAAATGGTTAAACAGGCACTTTTGTTGAGACTAAATCCTGACTCAACAGTTTCTTTATGAAAGAATTTTTTAATCTTCTCGGGATGTGACATTCTATGTCTTTTCATTCCCATTTCTGAACCAGATCTAACCCACGTTTAACTCCACTGAAGGAGAAGGCAATGGTCCATTTCTCTCTGATAAGGCCATCTCATTCTTCCCTAGATGTTATGTGTAAGCTTGTAACTGCATCCTCCACCTCAAATAATTGCCTTACACAGCAGACACCTCCTTTTGGGTGGATTTGGGGCATGAACAAACTCTTACCTATGGCAATTACACGACATGCAAATTTGAATGTGCCATAAAAGACACAGCATTATGTTACACTTCCCTAGAGTTGGATAAAAAGTAGAAATGGAAATCTGAAATACTGGCTTGGCAGTCTTATAATGAAATATTTCCAGGTCCCTCTGGTGGGCTTTAGTCATGGATTGTGTTAGCAATGATACAACAGCACAGCAACAGTAAAATGCTTTGGAATTTTTTAACAAAAACTTTTAAATCTTCCGTCAATACTTCTGACATTTCTGTAAAAAACCCCCAAAGTTAGCCAGATTTCTTTAAATGTTCCTGGGTTGTTGGTTTTTTGGTTGGTTGGTTGGTTTTGTTTTGTTGTTTGGGTTTTGGTTTAGATTTCAGATTTAGATATTTGAGAGGCTTAAAGGCCCTGGTTCAACAATGTATTGATCGAATACAAAAATATTTGAAAAGTCCGTCCATATTCCCCCCCCATTATAGTGTTCTCTGATGAAATTGTTCATGCTACACTGTCAGCTTTTCTATAACCAAAACTAAGTTTAGGTACTTCAGGATTTCTTCAAATCTGTGAAGTACAAATTTTCACAGTGCAATCTCTCTGAATTTCTAAAATCGCCTGTGTCAACAGTGAACATGAGCCACAGAGCAAGATGCTTTAAGTACTTTTATTTTTAGAACAGTTTGGTTCCATCTCTTATTTTTTTTTTATATATATACTTCTCTTGCACAGCTCATTATCAGAGCAGGAACTTTCAAGTTCCAAATTTGAACCAATAAAGTGTTTTATTTTTCTGCAACTGACTAAAATTATACTTAAATAATTTTATTCACTTATTTGAAAGCTCTTTCTCTTCTTTCCTGCATCTGCCAATACAAAGAAATCAGATGTTTCAAATCCCAATTTAAATGTCATAGAAGTACTGAAAAAAATTTGTGTAGTCATTTGGTTGGTCTTGTTCTTTTTTGTTTACAATTAATACACTATTTATAATACTCTGTTTAAATCAAAGTGGATGACAGATTATGAGTATGCCAGTAAACTGCCTCCCGGTTTTCTGTAATGGGTGACCACAACTGAACTTATGAAGATCAGCTTACCATCATGGATTCTAGAACTGAAATTCTAGCCCATACCTCAAAATACACTATATACACTGATAGTATTTCAATAGATTTTTAAAAAATGGTAAGTTGTAAAAAAGAAATTCTGAAAGATTGAATGCTCCCCCCACTACAACTAATATTTTCAAAGTCAAAATTGTTCCAGCTTCAATTAAACTACCACAAGGAGGTAAATCTCTCAAAGATTGATTCCATGTGGCTCAGATTTTCAAATGAAGGAAAGAAAAGACTCTTCCAGGAAAAAAAAAAAGTCATTTTAGAACAATGACTAAAGCCTATTCAGTAAGTATATGCACGTTTCTAAGTTTTCTATGATATTTTTTTTATTAAGAATGAAAGCAATAAAGCTACCAATAGATGCCACAGAAGACTTGATATAATAGTTAAGAAAAGGAAAATTGTATTCTGTTTTTTAATGTATCTAATCTGAAAAACATGTTATCAAAACACAGCTGATATACAGTTTACAGCCTGCTGTATCCAACTACGACTATGATTCAGCTAATAGTAATGAACAATAGAAACTCTGTCCTTAGTTTTGAAACAATATGATAGTATTGCATTTTTCTTATATCTGGTTCAGAATTATATGCCTGAAAAATAATTGTTGAATAAGAGTGGTTTTGTGAGTAACTCACAGATTGCTAACCTCACTGTAGTAAATGCACACCTACTTTTGGAAGCAAACATTATGTACACTTCCAACTTTTACAAAAGGAACACCAGAGCAATAAGGATGCTGCATGATTTCTCTTCATGTATTCAGAGTAGTTTCCTAAACATTCTCAATGTCCTATCAGAAAAGACAAAAAATTTGGTTTTGAGAAAAATTACTTCAAAAAATTATTCACTTTTTTTAAAATTTTATTTTAGTACAGTTACACTACAACCAAAAAAAGTGAAAATAGCAGGTTTTCTGCCCAAAATCAGAACCTGCTATCTTTCTTTACTGGTCAGAAACCAGTAAAATATCCAAATTGATTACTGAAGGAGCATGCATTCAATAAAGCCTATTCAGTAACTATATGCACTTCTCTAAGTTTTCTATGATATTTTTCTAAATATAGTAAAGTCATTCTATTCAAAAAAACAAGTCAATAAAACTAGGTACTTTCATCATTTTCATCACATTTAGATCAGGGTCCTCATATGGACATAGCATTCACACAACTGCAAGGATGAAAGCCACAGAATGTGCTGGGTTTGGATGGCATAGAGTTAGATTTCTTTACAATATCTGGTATAGGGACACGTTTTGGATTTGTGCTGAAAACAGTGATGTGTGATGACACAGGGATGGTTTAGTTACTGTTGAGCAGTGCTTACACAGGGTCAATGCTTTTGCTCCACACTGCCCAGCTGGCAAGTAGGTTGGAGGTGCACAGAAAGCTGGGAAGGGACACAGCTGGGACAGGTGACCCCAACTGACCAAAGGAATATTCCGTACCATAAGATGTCATGCTCAGCAATAAACTTGGGAGGAGCTTGGCAGGGGCCCACTGCTTGGGAACTGGCTAGGCATCAGTCAGTTGGTGGTGAGAAACTGTATTCATTTGCACCACTTATCTTTCTTGGGGTTTATTTTCCTCTCTTTTGGGCTTTTTATTTTCCTCTTTTCTTAAAATTTTATTTTTTACTATTATTTCTTTTAATTATTGATCTTTTTTAATCTTAACCCATGAATTTCTTTCTCACTTTAACCCTTCCAGTTCTGCCCCCATCCCACTGGGACAGGGGAGTGAGTGAATGGCTGTGTGGTGCTTGGTTGCCAGATGGGGCTAAACCACAGCACAGGACAACAAAGTTTTATGCCATAACAAAAGCACATTTTATGAACTTACAATAGTAAGAAGTTAGGTCCTTGCCTAAGTAGCATGTTTTGAATGCTTTCTAATTAACTGTAGAAAATCCAGTAAATACTGTGATATATGGGACAGGTCTCAGTAATTTTATAATATCCTCAGGCTCTAAGACTAACAGCCACAGCTCCCTCACTGGACAACCACAATTGTAAAGACACAACCAAGAACTCAAATGATGGGGCAGGGGGGAGGGGAACCCAACTTGCATTTTTAAATTTCATATGATGTGATCAACTTTCTGGAGGAATGATTTAAGGTTTAAGCTATAAAACAAAAATAATCATACTAATCTAAAAAGAGTCCAGAAACATAGATTACACACCAAAAAAAAAAAAAATCCATTTGCAACATGGTCTATAATAATAAAGCATTTTCTCTTGCATAGAAAATAACTTTTTAAGACATTTTGAATTAGCTTAGAGTTTGGTGTCTAGTTCTATAGGCTTGATTGTGAGCCTATTTTGACTTTTTGCTACAAAACAATTATGTTGACAGCAATGCAAATAATTATGCTCTTCCCCAATGACCGAGACTAGACATCCACTCCAATGAAAGTTTTCCTTGGCCACTCCCAATGATATGCATGACAAAAAGAAACCAAAACCAGCATTAGATAAAACTAAAAAATAATATAAAGCAGAATAAGGATTTCCTTCCCAAATAAAGAATAAAACCAATTTGTTTAAAAATACATATCATCATCATGGTGTTTTAAAAATTGACAAATACTGAATACAAACAGACAACTAAACAATTGCACATATCAGGAGGGAAAAAAAAAAAAGGATTTGAACCCTATATTCAATGTAGAGGTAAAACTATTCGAATATCTTGGAAAGATACCCTACATTCCTTATCTAGAAATGTAAAACATCCAAATCCATAACAACAATTAATATCATCTTTCATAATCACATGACCAAGTGTCCGAGTGCAAGAACACCTTAATTAACCAGGTCATGACTCCAAAGATATGTAGCAATTACAGTGAAACTGAAAGATGAACAGGTTAAATGAACACTAGTGATTAACACTGCCCCAGAAATTTAAACATTTAAAGATAAATGGGAGGTGTATCTGTATACATAGTAAACTAAATTATTCTAATTTCAGCTAATAAAGATACATCTATGGCTCTAGCTGTATAAAAACACTTTACTGTTTCATTTTGTGAAAGCATATTATCCCCCACATCAAACAGAACTCCTTTTATGTATTTGGTTTGCAAAGCATAGGTATTTTATTTCTTGCAGATCTAAAATGATAAAAAGGACTTGTGAAATACATAAAACTAATTCTCAGAAAACTACAAACATTAGCACATATCAATTGGCTGAAATTGAATTAGCTACCTGAAATCCAGGTTTCTCCGTAGATGTTCTTGATGCTGAATGAAGGCATCTTTATAATAATTCAATCAAAGGAATTTTTAATTTTCAAATCCCTCCTATTTATACTTCATAAATGATGGCTTGTTTAAACACAGTATTTTTCACATTTATTTAAGTATCTCCATGAATGCACTGAAGTCCAAGATCAGCTGAAGTCATCTACATAAAATCACTCATACTATGCTGAATACCTCTCTCTTGCCTGTGCATCATTGATATATCAACAGATATTTGCCATAAGAATTCCTTTTTCGCACAGCAGGTCTAAACAGGAAAGAGATAATATTAACCTAGGTGCAAGGCCTTTTTCATTGAATTCCTCAGCTTACCAAGACACTATCTAAATAAAGGTCTAAGTAAACACTTGAGGGGAAAAAAAAAAAAGCAAACCCAAAAGCAAACCATCTTGGGAGGTTTGCCGCTTTACTGTATTACTAGCAATGTCTTCATCATTTATGTATATAGGCAGTGGTTTCCAGCCACTGAAGCTGAATCTAGATAATGAAATATTTATGCTATCCCCTGCTGCGCCATAATGTCTAACTGTGTCCAAAGAGTCCTAGGTGTGCTGTTACACACCTGGAACTGAAACAAGGAATTGCTGAGCTACCTTTGATAAAGGTCTACACCTGGAACTTAATAGCACATGATATGGTTTCTGAATATTGCAACAGGTGGCAAATATAACTTACTGCTCAAGAACTATTTAGTGCTCTGGTTGCAGAATTGCAAATAGCTCTATTAATCTGAACTAAAATGAAAATGAAATTTTATTGACGTGATAAAGTATATATTTTTATTAGAATGGTTACATACACATTTAAGACAATTTTATATATCTTGAAGAAATTAAATGGAAAATGGATCTATTTTGCACAATTTGAAATTAAAACATAAATTTCTAGTGCTATCAGGATAGGAACAATTGTTAGCAAAATGAAACCAAGCCCCTCTAATTCCACCAAGCTCTCTCTAAATCAACTCTAATGCTTTTTGGAAATTCAGTACCATCTAAAAGCAAACCAACTACTTCTAATTTCTGTAGAAACAAATTACAACACCGGAGTGTACATATACAGAACAAGGTTTATGGGAGGAATTAGTACCTTTTACACTGACTGCTGTGGGTGAAAAAATTATACAAGCTTTTGGGCACATAAACCCTTGCTCATCTAATATAGAAGCATATATATGACTGTAAAAAGATTTTCAGACTTCCTCAGAGTTACTTAGTCTTCTAGTTAGTTTTCCATTCATTCTTAAGCAAGAAACATTTCTGAGTGTGTTCTTAAAGCATGGGGCTTGCTAACAAAAGCAAGTCACAACAGAAATACATAAAACCCCATTTAGTCAAGAGACTGAAGTAGTTATGACCATTCTGAAGCTCCATCATGTCAAGAAGTTGTATTATTTTTATTTTAGAATTAACCTTCAAATAAAAGACAAGTGGAAAAGAAGACTGGGAGTTCCTAGGACCACATCCCACCTTCTTTCAACACTGTGGTTGGTATGTCATTGATCTGTGCATGAGGAAGTGGGCCAAAGATCATTGCAGCTAAGGAAAACAAAAAAAAAAACAAAAAACAAACAAAAAAAAAAAAGAGAACCCTCATTCATTCCCCCTTCTCACCAGCTTCTCCAGCAGCTCACAGAAGTTAATATGAAATTGGACAGCAATGTAGTGTATTCTCTCTGTTCCTTGACTGTGCCAGAGTGCATGACAGTAAGGCCATCAAAGATAACAACACACGGGAAGATATCAGATTGAGGGAAAACATTTGTATTCTAATTCAACCATCAGTATGATGCATTTAGAATGCGTGGTCTTCATCAGGATTTCAGTTAAGTTTAATTATGCAACTTTAATAAGATGTATGTATACTGACCCATTCTCTTACCTGTCACATCATGACAGTCTTGAAAACAGTGAAACCAGAAAGCTAGGTAATACATTTTTGAGTAGAGAACACAAGTTGTCTGTGCAATCAGAGTTATTTTGACACAGAGAAAAGAAGTAACTTCGTATTTAAATATGTTTACAGAGAGTCCATTTTATTTATGTTTCGCAATCCAACTCCAAGAAACAGAAGACAGAAAAACTGTAGGCTTACAGTGCCATGTTCATTAAAAGCACCTTCTGCTACTGGAGGTGGATTCTGTAGTGATGAAGGAAACAAGAGCAAGCATTGAACACAGTAAGATAAAGGAGAGCAGCTTAGACAAATGGATACATGATAAATAGAATCAGAGAAAAGATCAGGACAAGGGGACAATACAGGAAGGTCTAAATTGCCAACCCTCCAAATTAATTTTAGAGATCTCGATCTGAAAGAAAATAATCAAGAATTGAGGAAAATCATTAAGCTTTCTGCAGCAGAGAGATATCTCAGAAAAAAATCCTAAATAATAACTGGTACAGAAGACTTTTGTCTGAAGTATTCTAAGTCTAGGAAATATTCTATTTGGTTTGTGAGTCTCTATGTAAAAACAGGGAGTTTCTTTTTCCAAATTTCAGTAATCTGGAAATTAACATATTTTTTTGTGGAAAAAAAGAATCCTTTAAAGCGTATATAGCCCATGAAAACCTTGATGAGACTCTGAGTGCATTTCCACATGACACAAAGTCATTCTAAGTCTCAAGAATAGGGTAAGAGTTCACAGATTCACAGCGTGGTAAGGGTTGGAAGAGACCTCTAGAGATCATCTAGTCCAACCCCCCTGCCACTAGATCACCTAGAGCAGATAGTAGAAAAGTTCACCCAAACAGGTGTTTTCCAACAGCAAGAAGGCAGAGGTAGGAGAAGCAACCTATAGCTTCTAGAAATACTTGTCACATTTGTGCTATACAAAGTGAGAAAGGTGTAGGGTACTGTGGAGGTACAGACCTGCAACACAGATAGGTCAGAAACAGGATTCGTGGCAGGGCCCAAGATCTATTCAGAAAAGCAGAAGTAAAATGAGAAAAACTTTCTCTCTTGTTTAACAGTGAAATTACCACAAAATGACAGGAAGCATTCTCACCACCTGTAAAAATAATATTCATTACACTAGAACATGGTGAAGTAAAACTGGGTAATAGGAAGTTCTAACTGTGGTAAAACAAAGGGAGTGAGAATAATGGTCTATGATAATTCCTTTAGAAAAGATCAAAAGCAATTTTATATAGAATTATTTTTAGCAAATTAATCTCATAAAAACAACTACCGTTGTCTGAAATCTGTCCAGTAATTGCAAAACTATTAAACTTTGATTTAATAATTGAAGTTCAAATAAAACTCCAAAGTCAGTGAAGTTATTAGGGGAGTTAACCTAGGAAACTCTTCAGTAAATTCTGAATTTCTTAGAGAAGCTTTTGAGGCGACTATATGGGGAGGAGGGGGGGAGGGGGTAAACACCAACACACACACACACACACACAAAAAGCCAAATCAATGTAGGTTCTTAAGACTGGTGGAGGTTGAAGACTTGACTTTTAAAAACAATCTATGTCTCTGTGTCTTAAGTATTCCAAAATGCATAACATTGCAGAGTAGTAATGGATACAAAATGACACAAGTGTCAACTGTTTTATCCACTTTCACAGGAATTAAAGGCAGGAAATAAAGCATTGCTCCTCAGGTTTCTCCTTTACAGAATTACAAACAGCTTCATTGAAGGCTTTGATTTACCTGTAGCGGTTTAAAACAGTTATCCTAAAAACAAATTCCTGAACCGACTAATCATAGAATCATAGA
>NW_010235097.1:0-7305 GCF_000690775.1 Eurypyga helias
GTGTGACCATCCAGCCAGTTCTTGAAGGCTTTGCACAATAGCAAAGGCTTTGCACAATCTTATGCCATCAAGATTTCATTGGCTGTGTCTCACAGTGTTTTGAAGAATGCACTGAGAATAACATCATAAACAGTTTGCAAGAATTTGTCCATAAAACCAAAGCACTGTAACTAGGATCCATTCACAGAGTCTTTATGTAGAGCCAGTAGGAGCCTGTATACAGAAGCATGTCCTGTGTCTTAGTGCCGTACGAGTAGAATTTCACATATAGTAGAAAGTCTAAGTAGGGTTTCTAAAAGCTGATTATAGGCATCTATTGAACAAATTAAAATAGAATGCACACTAAGAACCTTAGTTTCAGGATGATGACAGGAACCTGGTATTTCTAGTTTCAGGTATGCAGGGTTGATGACCACATTCTTCAATGTTCAAATTGTAAATTACTGACTTTGCTAGAGACTAACTTCTGTAAATGCAACACAAATCACAAACTTCAGGTGTCTTTTTTTTTTTTTTCCTCTCTCTGTAGTTAGTCTGCTAATCAATATGAAATGATGATGAGTGTTATTAACTAGGAAATACCACTATGTAATTATCTGTATTTCAAGATGAAGTGGTGTAAAGTACTTAAATAGACTAAAGTACTAATGTAACAAGAGAAACAATTCCCATGAAGTAAGATACAATAGCTGTAGATTGCTGTTAAGAAGCAACATAGGATAGATCTGTGGTAATTAATAAATAAATAAATAAATCAGGCAATTGATTCACTTGGATTCTTCAAGATTAAGCAATGCTATGGAGTGAGACTTTGTCTACTGGAGTGGGAGAACAGAACATTGATGTGTATGCTGATTCTTCAAGTGAAATAGTTTTTATGCTTTTATCACTGAAAAACAGCTGTGCTAATGATTTAGGTTCTTGTTAAGGATTTTCCAGCAGACGTGTAATTTTTTTTTTCTGCCACCATCATAATTCTAATGATTGTTTAGTTGAAAGCAGAGAATTAATACCAACATTTCCCACAGGGAAAGTCATTCCACAGAACTTCAGAAATAAAGTGAATCTATTCTCAAATACATAAATACAGAGAATAATCTTGGAATCTTATACCAATAATAAATAAAAATGTCAGAAACTTCTAAATTGCAGAATGAAAACATATTGCAGAAGAAATTACCTAAAATTTGAAATAAAATATCAGGATCATCAGAAGATCCACATATAATGTGTTTTATGAGTGTGTTTTCTTTAGAAATGCAATTATGATTTAGAAATCAGCTGTGGTTTTGTAGTGGTTTAACCTTATCTAGCAATTAAGTACCACACAGTCATTCGCTCACCTCCCCCCTGTCCCCGAGTGCAGGAGGAGAGTCAGGGAAAAGACAAAGAAAACACATAAAGTTAAGAACTATTTAATAATATAAATGAAAATTATACTGATACTAATACTAACAACACTAACACTAATAAGTAATTAAATAATAGAATATCAGCATGTGATACAATAGTTACAATAGATACAAGTTGTGTCAGGAGGCAGTTAGATTAGGTATTAGGAAGATCTTCACTGAAAGAGTGGTCAGGCATTGGAACAGGCTGCCCAGGGAAGTGGTGGAGCCGCCCTCCTTGGAGGTGTTCAAGGAACATGTAGACATGGCACTTGAGGACATGGTCTAGTGGGTATGGTAGTGTTGGGTTGGTGGTTGGACTGGATGATCTTACAGGTCTTTTGTAACCTTAGTGATCCTGTTATTCTGTGATTTTGTGATCTGCAAGCTACAGTCTGGTTTGTCTTCATTGCCATATTTCCTAAGATAGTTGATTCAAATTAACAATACACTTTTTTAGCAAGGAAGTAAAAAATAGTTACAGAAGGCAAGTGATTCTGATAATTCATAATCAGGATGTTTTTATTATATGCTAGTGCTTTATAAACAGAAATACTAATCCTTTTTTTTGTGTGTGTGTCTTGGTACCTTTTATACTAATGGATGTACAAAAGGAAAATGTTTATAATTTGTAACTTAACTCTTAATATCAGATTCAGTGAAGTAACTAAGAATTTATTTCTGTCTCTATCAAGAGTTTTCAGATCTGTACTTCAGAAAACATAATTATATGCATGTAGTTGAGGCTAATGATAGCAGGGGAAAATGTTCAGTCTAGTTGTTCGTTTCATGTTTTGTCTAACACCTAACTGTAAAGATCAGCATTAGGATATCCAGCCAATGACTTAAAAAAACCCAAACAAAATGACAAAGTGTAGAACCCAGATAAGCAATTCAACTACTCCCTGTGACAATCAAAGGTATATGATTAAGTTCCTGTCCCAGCTGCAACACCTACTAAGATGATTCAGTAGAAGAAACTTTCTCCAGAATGCTATTCAAACCATTTATTGCATAAATTGAGTAGCGCTTACTATGAGGTACCAGGGGAAGGGTGTAATTTTGGAACTGAACACTTGGGATTATGCAGGATTTGTCATGGGTGGTCTAAGGAAAGTGTTAGGAGAAGGGAAAGACCAAGAGAGATCAGAGGGGTACATGTTTGGAAAAATGAGGGAGAGGAATGAAAGGAGCTAGTCACTTGTAATATGGCAGCTGAGCAGTACACAAATTTTGCCCCATCTTCTTATTAAACTTTATTTCTACCTTTCTTTTCTGTGTGAGTATGCTGAGCATTCTCTGTGTGTATGTGTGTGGAGGGATGCAGGTGAGGTCATACACTATTGAACTTGAGGCTGTATCTAGGGAGTAGAAGAGGTCTGGGAGCTGGATATTTGGCTTGGTGTCAGATCTCACAAGGACTGAGAGTCTGTGAGCCTGATGCCAGAGACACACCTGAAAAATGTTGTGTTGTGTTTTGTAGGACTGCTTTCTGTCTCTGAAGGTATCTGGCATTGAATGACAAGTTCATATCATTACATATTCTGTTTCTAAACAAGGTGGTTTTATGCAAGATACCTGTTACTGAATGGTTCCTGTCCCACACAAACTTCTGAAACATGTTCAGGAAATCTTTGGGATAAGACCCAAAGGGGCCATTCTAACAACTTTACAATATTGACAATTAAGTTCTAATGACTGGGAATGTTCCTAGCACCATTTAATTTTCTGAAATAACTTCACTGACTTCATGAACATTGTTCTCCCTACAACTGTTTCACCTTATGGATGATTCTCCTCATTAATTTTTGTGGTTTATTTTACATATTTCATTTTATAACGTGTTGTACCTACTCATTATTCCTTTTTTTTTTTTAAATTAGAACATTTAACTGCAAAACTATGTATTCTAAATATAAACATTTTATTTCTTGAAAATCTAAAGGGAAAAAAATTACTAACAGTTAAAGAATATTTCACATTTTAAAAGGAATTATGCATTATGTACTATTTTTTATGAGCCTCATTTTTTCAGAATCTAAACCAGAGAAACTGTCAGAAGATTGGCTTCTGAACTGGCTTTTCTGCATTTAATAATTTTCTTAAAATAAACATTCTTTTTTAGTAAATACTTCAAGAGGTATTCATATCAATTATATACACAAATGTGAAAAAATGCCTTTTAAAAGTTAGATAACTATCCTTCTATTGGTGAATGAAACTGTTTCAATGATGTCTATTAGAAGAGAGCCAAGTACCTCTAGCAGCATTCAGAGAATCACACAATTAGGAACTTGTCTTAAATAATGATCTTTAAAAAGTCTTAGCTGAATCATAATGCCATTATTTAAATATATTTTAGTCAGTGAACAATGTGTTGGTGCATCCATCCATATGTGTTTAGAAAAATAGGCTGTTTTTTAAAAATGGTCAAGGACCTATTCTTTGGCAAAATAACAAAAGGATTAACCCACAGTCCCCTGAAGTGGAATAGCTAGATTCCTGTCTCACATAATAGAAGCCTATTCACAAATGCATAGGGTATCTTACATGAATGAACTTAATCTGTTCTTTTGAAGCAAGTCTCCTGTGCAGGCAGGAAAGCAGAGTGTAAGGTTGAACTGAGATCAATTAAAAAAACCCTCACATGATCATTCAGGTGCAACATTAGTAGTCAGGAAGCTTCCTGACTAGTAATCGGCAGCGACTCAGAGATTGTGTTATTGAAATGGTCATCCTATACTTCTCCCGTTTCACATACTTTCCTCACAGCGTTAGTCCCTGCCTGTCAGAGGATGTTGACTGGATTAGCTGAGAGGACCCAAAGCATAGTTTTTCTGTTACAAAAACTTTTAATCCATTTATGTGAGGGAAGAGAAAGTTGTGGTTCCTATCACTGTTCTCTGGGTGTCTTCTGTTTATATGCAATGGCAGTCTGGCTGTAAAATGTTCATGTTTCTCCAGACTAAAGTGGTTCTAACTGGGCACCTAGAGATTTCTGTATTCGAAACCATTTACTATTGATTTTAGATACCTTCTGGAATTAGGGATTCAGAAGAAGGAAATTGAATTCCTACATGAACATCCTCTGCCCTTGTGGTTTTCTGATCCATAGTTTTAGCTAAAGTTTGCATTTTATTATCTCCGTGTATATTTTAACTCAAAGTTTTTCACTAAAGTTCAAAAAACAATAAAAGAACTTCCTGAAAGAATAATCTTTCCAGTACTATTAAATACAAAGTCACAGTCTATAGTTGAGAGATCCTCTCAAGCTGTTCAACTGCTTTGTGTTTGTTCTTTTTTTTTATTCTTCATTATGCATCTGTTGTTGGACATCGTTAGAGTCATGAAACTTTGGTCTGATCTGTTTTGGCAGTTATTATTTCATACTTCTATAGAGTTAAATAAATGAGCTCAGCAAAGAGGGAAGTGAGGCAGAAAAATCATGGCTTAGTCAACATAACAATCATTACTGTATGGTTAAATAAAATTTCCAATATACCAGTCAAAATTTTAATTTCTTGTATTAGGGAAAAGAACAGTTGTTCTGATTAGAAAAAAGATTGTAATTCTGATGAGAAGGTTACATTAGTGTATGAGGAAATGATAACATAGTTCAAGAGTTAGATAATAAATTTTTCTCTACCATTTTGAATATACAAGATTCACTGATTAACCTAGCTGTCTTAACAGCTGCCAATATATTGCTCACGTTTAGACAAGTCATATTCAGAGTTCTATAGATGCTCATTCATTAAACAAGCTGTACTGAACAGTGCCTCAAAAATCTTGGGTTTTTACTTACAAATTGTAGGTCATTGAGATAAACTTATCTCTGCAGCAAAAATATTTATAACTCAGTCTTGTAATTTTGTCAGATTGGATGCTATAGTGAATGAAGTACAAGCGAACATTTTGGTTCAAATGGTTCTGGAAAAGACAGAAAACATTTGCCTGTTTTCAGCTTTATCTCCTTTATTCTTAGCAGCAGCCTTTCTCCCATATTGCACTGTTAATGGCAAATCAGAGAATGAAAATTTTTCTGGATATTGAAAAATACTTTGATTAGAGCAAAAAGGTTGTAAATGGAAAGAGGATTATACACTAGCATTGGACATAAGAACTGATTCGAATAATTGAGGAATAACGAATGTAATGTTCGTTCAAGATAAGTACTCATTGGACATGAAAAAATAATGGAGATAACTCCAAAGTTAAAGCTAGGAATTAATTCACAGATACTGTCTATACTAACATCGCTCGTCTCTGTTGTAAACACTGTTAGTGTAAAGAGATTTCACACTATGTTAACACGCTAAAAATGTTACAGTACAATTGCACCATTCCTTTAGGTATAAGAATATCTCATCCAATTTTAAAGTTTGGTATGAATTAATAACAGTTGAATTTTTTTGTTTGTTTGTTGTTGCTGTTCCACATATCCCTCACACAGTAATAGTGAATACATTCTAAAAGGGGAAAGAAGTAATTGATGGAAAGGGTAATCTATCAGGATCACTTCTCCTCTGACTTCTTTCTGGTTAATTGTATATGGCTTGGGAACTGATGGTATGTTTGAAAAATATACATTCAGATTATGGTGAAATGGTTGGTCTTCACTGACAGTAGTTTGCTTCTTTTCACTGTGTGCTGGTTTCAGTTAAGACAGAGTTAATTTTTTTCACATTAGCTGGATGAGTCTATGTTTTGGATCTGCACTGAGTAGCGTACAGATAACACTGATGGTTTTTAGTTGGTCCTCAGGAGTACTTGAACCAATTCAAGCACTTCTCAGCATCTGATAATGCAGCTATGTTCCCAACTTTCATGCTATAAGGGGGGTGGGGGGTGGTGTACGCAGTTCAGACAGCTGACCCAAACTGACCAAAGGATTATTTCATTCCATAGGATGTCATGCTCAGTATATAAGCTGAGGGTTTGCCGAGGAGCCATAGCTTGTTTATTTTGCTCATTGGCTTGTGTGTTTGTTAGTTTTTGGTTCACTTGGATTTCCTGGTCATGCTATCACTCATGGGACTCACTTAGACTCTGTTACTCTCAGGCTCTTGCTCTTCGGCTTTCTATCTCTGACTGTCACTACATGGGACCTGTCTGTGTATCAGTCAGCAGGTGGTGAGCAATCATATAATTTGTTTTATTTTTCCATTATTTTCATTACATATTATTAGTAGTGTTAGTAGTAATAGTATTTTCATTACTTTTTTATCAGTACTGTTAGTATTATTAGTATTGCTAGTATTATTAGTATCACAACTTTATTCCTTCCTATTCAATTACTAATTTGTTCTTATCTCAATCCACAAGTTTCTTTTTCTTTTCCTCTGATTGTCCTCCTCCACTGGGGGTGGGGGAAGTGAGTGAGTGGCTGTGTGGTACTTAATGTTAGCTGGGTCTTCCAAGTGCAATCCCAACAATGTCAAAGTGAGGGGGATCAATCACTTTGTTTCAGTTGGTGTCTTCACCACAAAATGTGACTGCCTTTATTTGTCAGCCGGAGTACCAAAGTCTGTTCTGTGATCATGCTGATGACAATTCCGGAACAGAATTTTTAATTACCTCTGCTGAATTTCATTAGTTTTTCTCAGACCATTTTTCCAGTTTGTTGAGGTCCCTTCACACAGCTGCCCTGCTGTCCAGTGTATCAGTCTCTCCTCCCAATGTAACATCTTCCATGAACTCACAGATGGCGTACTCTATGCACTCTATCCCATTCTTTGGATCATTACAGATCCCGGAGGGACACTAAAACTTTTGTGTTTTCAGTTAGATGGAACTTAACTACCATAACAATCATGGTAGTTAGCATTCTTAAAACATCTACATGGAACAATATGTAACGATCAGTGAATCCACATGAAAATGGTTTGAGAATTGATTCAAGGATCAGGGAAAG
>NW_010235097.1:7336-11848 GCF_000690775.1 Eurypyga helias
TTTAGCACACACGTAAGGTTGTTTCCTGACACATTTATAAATTATTTATAAAACATAGCAGAAGAGTGCAAGTACAAGGTGTTGTCTATCAGAAATTATTATATTAGTGTATAAGTTTCAGGTACTCATCCTTACCTGTAAGAAGATATTATTTTCTACGTTTAAGATTTTCAGAAAAGATAGATCATATTTACTAATAATAATTTAACAATTATCAATACTTTAACATAATTTAACTATTCCCAGAGAGGTAATTTGGATATATTAGACCTCTTTATGTAAGGATAAAGAAGGTAAGTATTTATGGCACACAGAAGTGTAAGGAGTCCAAAATGGTCTTTGTTTCATCAGGAAGTTGAATAGTTTTTCTATAAATGTGTATTTGAACAGAACTTTAATGAAGATTTTTCTCTGTAGAAGCAAAGCAGCATTTGGACTCATGAATAAATAAATAAATAATCTATCATTTATCACCCTTTTGCTTTAAGTCTTACACTAGGAAAGATAGCCAAATCTCAGAAATGTTTCAAGAGTAACTATACATATGTCAAAAGAACTAAGAAAATTATGCAATATTTTCAGACATAATTATCACATCCACTTACTTTTTCCTTTATTTCCAAGGAAATTGGTCCTTTTTCAGCTAACACCTAATCATTTCTCTTTGCCTAATCCAAAAATCATTGCTGCTTATCTAGTCAATGATGACAACAGTTTTCTAATCATTGCAGAACAGAATAACCAAATAACATAAAAATATTAATAACATTCATAAGCGTTCTCCTTTCGATTATTTTTTGTAGAAGTATGCTATAGTGAAGGATAGTGTATGAAGTCTTACACATATTTAGCATAGTTCAGAGGAAATAAAATTGTGTCAGATCTGAGATACTGTCAACTAGATAATGTAAAATAGGGCCATGGAAGTTAAGGGCAATTCTAGGCCTTAGGTAAAATTCCATAGGTAGCACCTGGAGAACCTTTCCAAAAGAATCAGTTCTTTGGGACAAAGTCAGAAGGGGATTAACTCTGTTACTTGTCTGAGGCAGATACCCAAGGGAAGCAAGAACTCTTGAATACTTGGTGTTTCCTGATGATTCACTTTCTGCTGTAGAAGTTAAAACGTAGTACTTCATAAAACCCTTAAAAGGATTGGCTTTTTTCCAGATTTGCCAAGTATGACTAATAAAGCAACACATTTACATGTACTTAGCCCACAGGGGTTTGAGGATTAATCCCTTATAAAGATATCTGGTTCTCAAGTATAAAGAAAATTACTCTAGCAGGAGCAAGCAATTTCCCCTCAAGGTGAAACAAAGATTGCAACTAGAAAGAGATTTGAGAAGAAAGAAAGACAACAAATATCTATCCAGTCTGGTCCTGTCAAAATAGGATGACATGGAAGATATTTAAAGAGTGTTACTTTCCTGAAAGCTTGTTTGTTTCTTTTCCAGGAATACGATTTGGCATAATGATATATATCTTCTAGTCCTCCAACTGTGTGTTGAAAACATGTTGACAGAAATAGTATGAAATTAATAAGAAGATAGCTAAAAAAGCTAATTATACATAAAACAATTATTTTTTTAAATGGCTTATGTTATTAGCCATTTGAGCAACAAAATAGGAGTTTCTTTTAAGTAAAGAAGTATTTTGGGTGTATTAGCAGTTAATAATGATATGTAAAAGATTGCATTCAGATCCGTCTCCAAAAGTCGTGTTAGAGTTACATTCTAATTAGTGCATTAACTTGTATGACCAAATGCAGAAACTGGGATCCTCCATATAGTTTTTAAACTGCTCTCTATAGCATAAGAATAACCTTTGAGCAACATGGAAAGAGAGAGAAAAATCTTGCGAAGATAGAGTCACTTGTCCAAGATCTCACAACAGGTTAAGATTGTGATGTGTTACCAGGTCTGAAATGTTAACGCAACGGAAAGGTATTTAAAAAGTTTGTATTCTTTGGGATTTTGGATGCTCATAACTGGCAAATGAGCACCCGTCTTTGCCTAAGGACAATTGAAAGGCAGAAAACAGGATTTTGGACATTTAAGCACCCTAAGAAGATTGATATTTCAGGTAGCATGTAAGCCTGACTAATTTCCTTGAGTTTTCTGATGCAGTGTTAGCCTTGTTTATTACATAATGTTTCAGTGCTTAGGTTAGTCACTCAAGAAATAAACAAAATGCACGGGACTTCTCTCATTCTAATTTGATCTGAAATAATGATTTTATCATCCTAAAAATGTTCACTAAATACTCTCCTGCAGATTATAATAAAAGAATATACATTTCATCCCTGACCTCGGTTGTGGGCCACTGCACAGACACCACAAACTCCTGTTTATTAGATGTTAGAATGAGGTTCAATAGAGCTCATATAGTCACAGAATCACAGAATTGTTCTGGTTGGAAAAGACCTCTGAGATCGTCAAGTCCAACCGTCAACATAACACAACTAAGCCCACCCTAAACCATATGCCTAAGTATTACATCAAATCGTCTCTTAAATACCTCCAGGGTTGATGATGTCACCACCATCCTGGGCAGCCTGTTCCCATGCTTGACCTTTCCTGCAAAGAAATTTTTCATAATATCCAAGCTGATCCTCCTCTGGTGCAACTCAATGCCATTTCCTCTCATCCTATTGCTTGTAAGTTTAGAGAAGAGACCAATAACCACCTCTCCACAACGAACAGTCTCAGGTAGTCTTCTAAGGAGGGTGGAAGCATCAGTGCCATTCTTGATTTTTTTTAATCAATTACTTTATAATATATGATACTTAGTGCAAGAAACAAAGCCTCTGAACTTACTATTCACAGAGTGACCTAAACCAAAGGCTAGAGTCAGTCATCCGTGTTGTGGCCTTCTGTACTGGTACCATGGATTCTGTATGTGTGGTGTCCAACAGCAAAATTTGAACTAGAGGTGAAGGAAAATAAATAAATATATTTCCAGAAGATAATACAGATACCTTGTAAGCCAGGAAGTCTTGTTTTGACATTATATAAGCCCTGATTCAGAATAGTTATTAGATGACTGCCTAGTTTTATCATATGAGTATTGCCTTACACAAAAGCATTCACTTGTTTAGAAGCAGGTACTTTTTAAGTTTCTTACTGAATCAAGTCTTCAGGTGACCAGCTTAATTTCATGCATTTCAATTAATCAAGTTCTCTTTTTCTGCATCTTTTTCAATAGATGCCTTTAAAAGATATTCATTACTTTCTAATTGCCAAAACTGTTGTCGACTTTTTCATCTCTAACTGACAGGTTGTTTTAAAGAAACTTGGGTATTTAAAGCCTTCATTAATTTCATTCTTTTCCCATTTATTAATTGGGCTAATCTTGCCTTATTATTTTCCCACCAATATCTGTTCGAGCCTATCTGACTTTCTCTAACACTCTGACTACACTAATTCATACACCAGTTTGCCTGGTTTTCTCCCTCTGAGGCATCAGTTTATTTCTGCACAGTTATTCTTCTTGTCCTACAGTATCACTTATTTTTAACCATTAGCTCCTCAAACAGTATGTTTTGCACGTCTGCTATAACATAAAATTTTCCATTTTTAGTATGTCTATCTACATGAGGATTAAAAAGAAGATAAACATTCACATCTTAGAAGAGACAGGCTTCACATAAATAGCTTGAGTAAATGAGAACGTAACAGGGGAGATAAAACATTTCCTTAAAGCTCTCAGCTTCCAAATTTGGCAAATACACAAAATTCAAACACTTTCTGGCTTACCAAACCTTGACACAACTGTAGACAGATATTATATACGATTCTATTGTAGCGTTATAATGTGGGAGAAAAGATTTGCATTGTACTTAGTATTGGTTATTGACTTTGTAGGCATTTACCATAGGAAGTGTTTTTTAATTTGTTCGGTTTTTGGTTTTTTTTTTTTTTTAATCTATTGACGACAAAATTTAGACTAGCTTAGGAGTTAAATCTACATGCTAAAGTTTTAAATGTGGTGGGATGAATTCCACCATTGCTTTATTGCAATTGCATTCACACTGCTTTCTTTCCCAGATCTGTTATCAGTGTCATCCTGTGAAGAGCTATTGTCTATAAGATTATTGCAATTAAAAAAAAAAAAAGGCAAAAAGCAAATTTTAAGCAGAACATGCTCCATTTTACTTTGTTTAACATTAGGCTACATCGATACTCAACTTAATACATTTGATATCCTAAGGGATCTGTTCCCGAACTCCTGATTCAAGTGTGTACACAAAAAGATTTTAGTCATGTATTTGGTCATGCACAGACCACACTCTCTATATCTTTTCTCCCACATGGAGGAAACCAATGCTTCTGTCCCAAATGGAAACTAAAGGCTGTTAAGCTGTTTGGGTGAGCCATGAATTTATACATAAGAGAATTAATAGGTAGGTACAGGCATGCACTTGAAAATACACACTGTTTTTTTCTGTTGAAGTGAGTTACCCTTGGCTAACAGCCAAACTTCCCCTCAACCACTCAACCTCTCCCCCACACC
>NW_010235097.1:11880-34157 GCF_000690775.1 Eurypyga helias
CAGGAAGAACAAGAATGAAAAAGCTCTTAGGTTGAGATCAAGACAAAGACGTCACTTATCAATTACGGTCATGGGCAAAACACATATGCAACTTGGGGAAAACTAATTTATTGACAGCTAAAATAAAGATTTGATTACTCCATCAGTTAGCATGAAGCAAATAGCCAAACACTAGAACAGAACTGTTCCTCTCCCCATTACTAGTCTCAACCTCGCCCCTTCATTCTGAACCTTCAGAGAAACATCAGAATTGTTTCTCATGGTTTTGTTTGTTTGTTTGTTTGTTTTCCCTCACTCCTCACACTGCTGTGCAGCATTTTGCCACTTTAAAAAAAAAAAAAAATCCCTGAGACAACACTACCTTGTCTGAGAGGCTCAGCCCTGCAGCACTCGCTGCCAGCGACTGGGCATCTGCACCCAGTACAACTGTTTTCTGTCTTCAGATCTTGAACACTTCCCCAGTTGTCTGTCTAGCTGTACAGTAGAAGAAATAGGAGATATGCCATTAGTAAGGCCATGCCCCATGTGTGACAATATGGATCAAATGTTCAAAACAATCTTAACCATCTTGGGAATAAGAAATGTTTTAAAATAATTATTTGGCTCCAAGTTTCGTTTGAGTTAAATTTGTACTGTAAAACATAAGCAAGTGAGATAATGAAATACAGCAAGAGTAAAATGCTCTAGGGCTGATAATTAAAGGAAAGATGCCAGCAGAGAAAACTTGACAGAAAACCTCTGTTTTCCTCACCTTTCAATAATACTTTTTCACTCCCTATTTTTTTTTCTTACTCAGTGACAAAGATAACACTCCTGCCAAATCTAACTGCTGCCTCTTGGATTGGAATTTCTGTCAGCAGACAACTCATTTTAAAATCATTTTTGTATCTGGTAATTTCTCTGTTAGTTAGGGAAAGTTAGGATATGAAATACTCTAAGACTTTAGGACAATAACTGTTTTAGATGCTAAATCTATAAATAGAAATATTCATGCAACACAAAATATTAATCTTTATTCTCTATAAATTTCCATATTCTCTATATATTAAAAGCTTTATGTGAATTGAATTTATATGTATGTATTTTCAGACCTCCATAGAAATAATGGACTCAAGACAAATATATAATGAGAACAGCATAAACCCACTTAGCCCTTAGCATTTTAGCCCAGAAGAAACTGTGTTGCTGGACTGGCTATGTGTCACTGAAGCTGCAGGTTTAATCACTGCCTTCATTTAAGGTTTCATGAAGGAACCTTTAAAGGCCTGTGTGATAGTAGACTGCAGAAGATCAAGGACCTTCAACTAAAACATAAATAAACAGCTACACAAAGTAAAAATATTTCTTTATGATCATGCTTCTTGTTATGAGTTAAAGGATACAGGCATACAATGGAATATAAATCATGGGGTTACTCAGTTGAAATAAAGATGATAAAACCTAGTTTATAGTAATTTTTATAAAAACTTACCATATAAGAAAATCCTTCTCATTTTGTTTAGATTACCTTTGAATGTAATAAATTTTATCCTTTGTTAAACACAAATTCATTTCCTCATCCTCAGTAGGAATGCTTTTGTGAATTTTGTGCTTACATTAACCTGAGTTCACTGGAAAGCATCTTGGCCATGAGAAGTCCGTTAGCATGTTACTAGGTTCTGTGATGCAATGTTATAAGATTTATGACTGGGGCAGTATTCAAAGGGGACATAAAATGTATTTACTGTCTCAGGACTATTTCTGCACCAAATTAAATTTCTTTCTTTTTAAGACAACAAAATATTATTTAAAATACTTACCTTACACTAAAAAAGGACAATAAATGCATCTAGTTTACTTGTCAGTGAATTTTTTGAAAGACAGCAAAAATATCTCTCTTTTGCCTCATTAATTATTATGTTCAACATCCACTGAAATTGTTTGCATTGTTGACGATGTGTTTCTATTTTTTTCCTAAGGGACAAAGTATCTTTCAGAAGTTATTAAGAAACACTATTGCTTTCAGAAGCCCACATTATTTCTGATTTTGAAACATATGTGTCACATTTTGATATATCTTGTCAAGTTTAATCAATCAAGTTGATGCAAGTGAGACATGATCCAATTTCACATGGTCAGAATTACTTCATTTGACATACCACTATGTGAATGCAAGGTCAAATTCAAAACAATAAAAACCAACCAAACAAAAACTTTGCACTATATGAAAAGATTGTAAGAACAAAAGAACTCGCTTTTTAAAACCAGGTAAGGTATTTGGTTTCAGATGTGAAACACTTCCATTTTAACTATTTGTGGTACCTTGGTGGCCAGATGATATTTCCTGGTATTATGAATATAACCAGTAGTGTAACTGACCATGGAGCTGGAAATTCAAGACTCTAAGAAAACTTGTATTGAGTTGATAATTCAGGTCTAAATAATATCATATGGAGAATGAGAAAAAGTTTGCCTTTCTGTTTGTGAAGGCTGGATAGAGAAAGTACTAAAGTGTAGAGTACATGCATTTCTTATTCCAAAAGCATTCTCTGTCCTTACATTTATGTTTTTATGAAAAAGGCATTATATAAAAATGGACAAAGATTTATTCTTATTTCTACCAAAAAACCCCAACCAAACAAAAAAAACCCAACTACTTATGGAACACAGCTTAAGGGTTGGATTTTATGCATGAAATTACCCAGTTGATATATGATGTATGGCAAGTAAACAAAAACCCTCCAAGAAAATACAGCTATATTTTTAAAGGGTTAAAATTAAAGGTGATCTTTTGTGACTGGTATATAGCAAATTTTGTTTCCTATGTGTATGAATTAACTTGAATTCATGTGAATGCTTTCCTGTGAATGAATTCACAGTATCCTGCAACTGTAGCAAAACCTACAACTTCACTTTCAGGTGTGACGTGCTAAACTACATTTTTTATCTTAAGAAGTTTCTGGAATACTCAGTGTTTAAAATTCTTGTTGAATAAATTTACTGATGCTCTCTTATGAAGTTCTTTATCAGATAAAACTAGAGATTGTGCTGGAATTTATTCTGTACTGCTGAGAAACCTGGACACTGGTTTTATTTGAACTATCCCTCACTAACCTGTCTTGTCTTTTACGTGCTTACATTGTGACAGAAATGTAACAATTATGAAATAAGGTATTTTTCAATCAAAAATTAGTCCAGGCCTAAAATAAACATCCAGTGTTCTATGGTGTTGGAGCAGGTCTTCACTGCAGCCTGTGAAGGGTCCACACCAGAGCAGATGGGTATTCCTGAAGGAATAACATCCCTTGGGGAGCCCACACCAAGGAGCAGGGAAAGTGTGATAAGGAAGGAGCAGCAGAGAAAAAAACATTAATTACTGACCATAGCCTCATTTCTGCCATCCCTACTGTGCTGCCTTCAGGGGATGGAGGATAGAGAAGTCTGGGGTAAAGAAGTGAAGCTGAGCCTAGGAAAGTGGTTGAGGAAAGGTGTTGTTTTAATGTTTGTCTCTGTTTCTCACTACCCAAATTACTAATTAAATATAATTGTAATTGGAAATAAATAAAGTTAATTTTCTACAAGTTCAGTCTGTGTTGCTCATTATGGTAATTGACAAATGTTCTCAATCTCCTGACAAATGATCTCTCAATTGTCAAATGATCTTGACTCATCTTGCTAAGGCTAACTCTCCACAGATGCCAAAAGGTTTTTTTCTTAACATATGACACAGGAAACTTAAGAGGGATAAATGGTAGCTCTTTCCTTTTCCAGTGGCAGAAGTTTTGTGCACGAGAAATGAAAAATAAAGGAGGTAAAAGGATCATCTCATGGTAGCTGAGCATTTGCAAAGATAAGCATTAATCTGAGGTAGAATAAGTTCAAATTTAAACACTTGTATAAAACCATTCTAAACTGTAATGAAGATGTATGTCCAGAAAGAGTAAAAGAAAACTCCTAAGAGAGGCACTTGCTACCTTTTGAATTAACATTAATTTCACAACTCTCAAACAGTCAATGCTTCTCTATAGGCCCAGGGCTCATGGCATGAGGATTTAATTATTACATTAGATTACATCACATTGCATTACATTGTATCTGTTACTGTATTTATTACATATTAATGAATGTGTGGTACTTACATACATGTACATGAACATTAATATATCTAACTTTCATTAAACATTCCAGATATGAAACAAATCTTGCATCACATAAACCAGGTTTAATCAGTGGGGAATGCATTTGGATACTTTAAAATCAGTAGGATAATACAACACATCCAAGCCAAAGCACAAATTAGGTAGACATGTATGTCCTTTTAGAGATGGAGATACACAAGCAGATAGACATCTTTATAGGCAGAGAGAAACAGAGACTGATTCTCATATTTATGAAATATAAGAAAACAAAGCTGTGATTTGTACTTTGGCGATAATTAAATCTTTCTTTTAAAGACTTGTTGGAGAACATGAGGTTTGATTCTTATCTCCTCCTAGTTGAGGTCAATTCTGCAACCTGATGACAATGTTTTTACCAATATAGTCTGAAACAAATTGAGGTCAGTGTACATTTTCTCACAGTCCTGCTCTCAGATTTTTTCTATGAACTGCAGAAGGTTTCAATTTACTGAAGCACTGAAGTAGGTGAGATCCAATCAAAGTAAAAACCGAATCAATAAATGCTAACCTCAGAGGGCTAAATAGTAGTGACATCAGTCAGGGAAAAAGTTGTTTGCAGAGCCAAAATTCTATTTTTCTGTACCTGGGGGAAAAAAAAAAAAAGCAACAATATGTTTTTATATTACTTGTTTACTGAGATGTACTTAACATGTTTGACAAACAACAAGATGGATTTTGTATCTAGGATGGGAAGGCACCTATATGTTTTGATAAATATTCAAAAAATATAAGCAATCCATGGAAGCCAGTTGGATTCCAACCCAAATTTTGTTCATCTCTGTAAGATATTTCCCATTGCTTTATGTCCCAGCATTTAACAGATGATGTAAATGAATCATATTTTTTAAACACTATGATCAATAAAACATTCACAAAATATTCACAAAACCAGTTACGTATTGAATTGGCTGCATGAGTTTGGTAAAAGTTAATTTTAGATTTAAAGAATTCAGTTGTCTCTTCTTTTTTTTTTTTTTTTTGTAAAAAAAATAACCCTATCATTGTACATAAATATTTGAAAAAAGTTTTTTGTGTGTGCCACTATTATTATACAGAATATATGATGTAAGAAGAATAAACGTCATCTGTAGTTATAGGATGTGTGTGTTCATGTATACATTTAAGCTTGCTTTTAAAAGAAACATGATTTTATTTTTTAGCTGCATATCAGTTAAACTGCATTATGCTCAGTGCAACTCTGTTGTGTCAGCATTCATAAAAATGTTTTTGTCAGTCATCAGGCATTTTTATAACTCAGCATTAAAATTGTTTTGCCTTTTCAATCTCCATCAATTATCAAAATATTTTTTATCGAATGTTAAAAATGGTTTTATATTCTCACTGCTCAAGTTTTAAAGAATAGACAAAATGTAATTAGATGGAATTATTTTCACTATGAAATAGAAATCAGAGGAGAATGTGGGGTTTCTGAGGCTATAGCTGTCCTGCAAGATGATTTTTCAGTTTAAGTTTTTGTATGTTTTGGGTTTTTTTTAAATAATGTCCTAGTTCTATAATGAATTTGTGTGGCATGTTATGCCTTTTTTTTTTTTTTTAAAATTGGAGTATAATTCATTAAAAACCCCCAAAGCAATAATAATAAAAAAATAACCCAACATATTATCACAGAGATCATAAATGACCAGGATATCCTTTTGATCACAGTAACTCATAAACTGCACATTTTTTTCTCCAAGATTATCCTGTTCCATTAAAGAAGTAATCTGACAAAAGTGCTGCCTGAAATTACTAAAATGGTCCTTCCAAAAATGTCTTTCACTATGCCTGCTCAGAGAAATCATGGGACACAGTGGTTCCTGTCAGACACTATGAGAATATGCAATTATGTCCTTTCTTTGGAACGTGGTTTTGGAGTATGGCTTAGAGGAACCGAGGACAAAAGTCCCTTGAAAATCTAGCATCTGGCCATGCTGGATCAGACCAATGGTTCATCAGGTGCAATATACTGCTTTTATAGTTGGTGTATATATATAAAAGAACACAATGACAACATAAGCCTATAGTGAGATTTCCCTGTATTGTCTGGTTAAGAAATGCAAAATATGGCACAGGGAAATCTGTGCTTTGTTATAACATAATAAAAATATGAACAACTCTGCAGAGAAAATGGCAATGAGCCTTTGTATGAGTAAACACAAGTTAAAACTTCCCATTATATAAAGAAATATTTGCCCTACTCACTAAAATGTAATCTGGGGGAATATCCATTAGCATAGCATCACATTGATCATATTGAAGTATTGGTCCATGAAGATTTGCTGTGGAAGTAAATTTTCTTTCTTTTTCTTCTTGATATCATCTAAACCTTGAAAATAAAGTTAATAAATGTTTTATATATTATGATAACTATCACATATTTTATAATAAATTTATCGTATTTTTCAGCTCAGGATATTTGAAACATTTTCCTTTTTATTAATGTTCATCATAAAATCATATAAATAGGAAAATAGATATTATTGTGAAAGGTCATTCAGTCCTCCTTTACTGAAGAAGGATGAAACACAACTTGATTATAGATATAACCAGAGATAAATATCTACTCCGTTATTTAAATACGTATTTTATAATCTCTTTGTTAATGTCCTCACACAGTTCACTGCCTTTATTAGGAAGAAATCTTATCTTAATACTGAACATAAACTTTTTATTTTACTAACAGAATGAGGACACCTGGTTCTCATCCTTTTCATGGTAGTCTTTTTAGTCTGCTAAATAAAACAAAAGAAGTGTGTTTCCCCTTTCCTCCTTAGCTATGTTTTCAATTTTTCTTGCCTTTTTTACTTGCTGTCTCCTCTTTTGACTGTAATTTTTTTTTTTCAAAACAGGTTCAGATGAGACTGAAATTTAATGTCCAATGAGTACGTGCTGCATTTGTTATTGAATTTGACCTGTACAGTTTCAATCTGCAAGATTAGAAGGGACAGTCACCTTATCTGCTTAGATAATATGACATTAAACATAAAATAGAAGTACTACACCCATTCCACAAGCATAAAAGCATATGGAATCTCAGGATACTATTAGTTAAATATGTCATATTTGGTACAAAAGACAATTTTAAAAAGTTGCTACAATAAAAATCAGAAGATCCAATTCACCAATACATTTCCATATATGTATAAAATTGTAATGTAGTCCCAAATCAGAAATGGTATTTGTTGTTGTACACAAATAGTATTTCTTCTTTAAAGAGATAAGAACTGTGTGTACCCAAATGTGCAAACAACACAGATAAAAATTTAGTCCAAAAGAAAAATCTGTACATATATCAGGCATAAAACTGTATAGAATACCTGGTTTTGCATTTGGTTTGTGACGGGATTTTTTAATAGATTTTCTTAACAGCAGTTTTTTTGTTCAAATATAAAACTTCTATGAATTAAATATGTTTAGTTGTTGGAAACATGATCTGAATATAAAGCAAATAATGTTCAGTCAAATTTCACTCTTTTTCAAGGGGAAGATGTTGCAAGCATACTTCTTTCTGCAGTCATAAAGCCATTAGCATCTTCCATTCTCCTTACTGCAATTGTACTTTAGATTGTACAGCAGGCATGGCCTGACAAGTGTACCTGAGCGTATAATCACTGTTATATGAAGGATTTGTGTTCAGTGAGGAGGTCTGCATCTGAGATGCAAAATTGGTAAATGAGAGAAGGTTTTGTGGAAGGTAAACAATCAAAGATAAAACTAGTCAAAGGGCATTGTTGGGAAGATTGGGTATGTCTGCTCAAGACTTAGTACAGCTTACTTTTTATCACTGTGGAATTCATCAAGCATGAGCAATTTCTTCTCTTCTTTTTTTCCTGTACAATAGAACTATAAATGCACAGTCACAAGAAAAGAGATGATGCACTGTAGCTGAGATATCAGCTAAGGCTATTTGCAGTTCTATGAAAACATTTTTTTCAGAAGTTTATAGTAAAAATTCACCCCTGGGTTAAACTTCGTAGAAGTGGCATCTTATTTCAGGATAATTTAAATCAATCAGTTAATTTCTACTTCATTAATGTCATATATTTTTTCTGCAGTATCTCAAATAGTGACAAATTAAATGCCAATTACGTCTGAATAAAGCAAGTTATAAAGCATCCACAACCCAGTACTTGCAAGGGTTGTGGATGCATAGTACTTATGGAATCTGTTACAAATCTACAATTGTGGGTTTAATCCTTGCTTTAGACCTGAGACAAAACTTCGCCTACTAGATCTATTTATCGGTGAAAAAAAGATTTAGGAAAAAAATTATCTAAATATAATGCCAATACTATCACATTTTCTTACGCTGTTGGCATTAGGTTCTACTGTGTGCTGACCTTGACAGGCCAGGGATTGCCCCCTGAACTCATCCTGCTCTAAGACGTGAACTTCTTGTTAACTAGGAAGTCCAGAGAGCACTGAAATTCCCATCTGACAGTGTGCCTCTTTTCCAAGTAATTCTCTTAGTGATTTAACTTTACTCCTGGCTGACTGTGTTGGGTTTATGTGGTGGCAGGTTTTGATAGTGGCCTACACCAGAATAGGCATCTGTGCCCAAAGATCCCATGATTCCATGGGAAGCCCATGCTGGAGCAGTAGGCTTCTGAATGACTGTACACCCACAGGAGGGACACACACAAGAGCAGTTAGAGGAGAAAAATGCAGTCTGTGTGAAGAAATCATGCCAGGGAGGTTTGTGGAGAACTGTCTCCTGTGCTAGGTATCCCACTCTGGAGCAGGGACAGAGTGTGAGGAGTCTTCAACACCTGAGGAGGAAGGAGCTGCAGGCATAATGTGTGGTGAACTGACTGGAAACTGCCATCCCCCTCCCCCATGTGCCACTGTTGGGGAGAGAGGTACCCTGGGAAGAAGGGAGAGGTGGGGGGAATTTTTTTAAGATCTGTTTTGGTTTTTTTCTCTCATTCTCTCATTTCTCTCTTAGTCTGATTTTGGTTGGTAACTAAATAAGTTGATTTTTGTTCCCAATGTCCAGCCTGTTCTGCCCATGACCATAACGGGTGAGTGATGCTTCTTTGTCCTTGCCTCAATCCATGAATTTCCTTGTATTTTCCTTGCACATCCCACCAGGAGGGGGAGTGAGGGGCTTCAGCTGGGCTTAAACAATGACACTGAAAAAAATTTACTTTATCTACCAAAAACCTCTTCTGCACAATAGATGATTAGCCTTTACCTCCACAAGAAGAAAAAAGACTTATAGGTGTATTCTTCCTCTTATAATCCAAGATATATTTAAAGACTGTCCCAGACAGTCACCATACTACATTCCTTGAAATTAGCTGTTGAAAATCTATGATACAAGTAGCTGTATTTCCTGTAGTTCATGTAGGGATTTTACTGATTCATCATTACTACACCTCATTTTTAGAACATGAGGATGGCCACACTACATCAGATCAGAATTTTATCTCCTAAACTGGCCATAAATAGCTACCTAGGCAATTGAAGAAACAGGGCAGGCATGTATGACATTTCTCCCTAATACTTTGCCAGTGTCTTACTAATGAAGTCCGTCAGGGACTGAGACTCAATTGTTGCAGGAGCATACTGCTGGCTTGTGTTCAACCTGTTGGCTCAAATAGAAATCTGAGCTCTTTTCTGTAAACCTACTTTCTAGCCAATCACCTTCCAACTGTACTGTTGCATGGTCTTATGTCATCCAACATACAGGGCTCTTAAAACTGAAGTTTGTTGGGGTGTTTTTTGGTTGGTTTGTTTGTTTGTTTGTTTTTTTGACCCATTCTTACAGCCTGTTGAAAGCTTTTCCAATGGCAGCTAGTTCTTCAGCATATCACGTGCTTTCCAGTCAAGACATTCTGCAACTGCTTCTCCTTCATCATGCAGAACATTAATGAGGATGTTGAACAATATTGACCTCAGTATTAATGTTGAGTAATATTTTAGGCTGATGCATAATATCAGGCTAACAGTTGGGCTTTTAACTGCTGACTACTGCCCTTTCATCATGGCAATTTAGTCAATTTTTCACCCAGGCTGACATTCTATGTATCCAGATAATTTCTTTTCAATACAGCTACTAGAAGACATACTATGGGACTCCTCATCAAAAACTTTGGTAACATTCTCTTTCCTTGCTCATGAAGATGGTCTTCTCATTATAGAAGGAAATAGTTGTGTAAGGTATGACCTGATCTCACTAAATTGCTATTCTCAGTCTTCCTCTTGTCTTACATGTGCATTCATGTCACCTGCAGGAGGTATTGCTCTATAATCTTCAACTGCATTAGGTTAGGAAAACCAGTCTGCAGCTCCCTGAATCTTTTTCTTTTGCTTGTTTTCTGAGTTGCCAGGAACCTTCCCTGAATCTCTCAGCCTTCCAAAGATGGTGGAGGGTTTTGCAGCATTTTCAAACATACCTCTAAGTACCTTTGGATGCTGGCATCCTTGCATTACTAAAACAGGCATCAGTTTTTGGGAACTCATCCAATATTATAATTTAATAGGGAAATTCTCAAAGAAAGAACACAGCAAAATTTTATATACAGAACTGTTCTTTGTTTATATTTCTCCTGGAGAGAGTGATGCCTCTCTGGCCTCTGAAAATTAGAATCCAGTTTCATAAAAGATTGTCAGTGCTGTGTTTCACATCTAAAGTCACTTTCTTAAACAACAGTTTAAGAAAAATTAAAACAGGAGGGAAGAAATATTGCTCTTTTTTATATTCTTGACTTCAAAAATGTAGTCAACTCTCTTCTATGTCAAAGCAATTCTTAGGCAGCAATGCTGTTGAATAATATTCTGTTTACTCTGTCTTTGGGTTTGTATAAAGAACAAAAGGCTAAGCAAAAGACTGTGCTTTGTCTTTTACTCTTCACATGCTCTAGCTACTAAGAAGAAATCAAATAATTGTTAAATAAATATATTTTCAAGATGAATTGTACATGAAAAATCCAAACCATAGTCATATTTCTGGTTTTATAAAACAGAAGAGAATAATATAAGCTCTTGGGAATTCCTCTTCAAAGGAATATCTTAATTACTACAACAAAAAGAATAGAGTAAAATGTTTAAGAGGTTGAGCAGTGCAAGACGCAATATTGTACCAACTCCTTATAAGTAGTTAGCCACTCTCAGCACAAATACCCAAACAAATACAGGGATAACGGGGTGTTTATATGATACCTTTGCTAATCAAAATTACAGAAGAACTCCTAAGTGACATTTACATAAGACCTAAACACAGAGCAGGTGAAATTGTCGTATCCAGAAGTTGAAAGGTACAGAATCACCTTTGGCGAATCATTTTTCAAGGTATCTGTATGGCTCCCACCCAGGTGACCTTGTAGAAGTTCAGTCCCTGTTCAAGAGAAAAAGGAAATGAATTACTGTTAAAAGTGGGAACCTATCACCATGGTCAGTTGACCTGACAGTTCTAGAGAGAATTGCAGAACATGCTTTCAGATAAAATTGAGTATTGATATATATGAATTATTTATTTATGTATATATTGAGAAATTTTACTAAATTCATACTAATTTTACTAAATTCATACTATACTTTACTAAATTAATTTATTAACAAAATACTTCATGCTAATTGTTAGTCCTTGCACATTATTGCTCCTTAGTTATTCAGCTTTAATACCCATATCTTAAATTAATTGTGAGTATATAATACCAGAGAACTGTTATAATATAGTTATCATTGATGTTTGTGGTCCTTGGTGGGTCTATATGACCAAGATCAGAGTGATCAGATTTAAGAACACTTTGGGCAAAATAAGACTGAACTGAAATGGGCCAATCTTCACCCTTTGCTTTCTTCACTTAACAGTTAACAGGTTTTTAATGTCCTCCTCTCAAAAGTGAAGTATCTCATATGCTGCTGATTCATCTTATCTTTGTTGGTTTTGCCAGTTGTGGTGGTTTTAGTCAGGACAGAGTTAATTTTCTTCGCAGTATCTGGTAAGAGGTCATGCTTTGGATCTGCCCTGAGAAGAGTACTGATAACACTGATGTTTTTTAGTTCGTGTGGAGTGCTTGCACCAATTCAAGGACTGTTCAGCATCTAATATTGCACCTATGTTACTATCTTTTTCACTTTAAGCAGTGTGGGGGAGTACGCAGTTCAGACAGCTAAACCAAACTATTCAAAGGAGTATTTCATTCCATAGGACGTCATGCTCAGTATATAAGCTGGGGGTAGACCAAGGAGAAATAGCTTGTCCATTTAGCTCATTGGTTTGCACATTAGTTAGTTTGATAGTAGATCTATGCCTACATTAGGTTTCCACTGGAATAACAGTGGTTTTTTCCATGAATTGACTTAAACGTTAGCCAGACACAAGTACAGGCTGGGCAGAAAACAAACTAAGAGCAGCGCTGAGGAGAAGGATTGGGGGTACTGGTGCATGAAAAGCTGAATATGAGCCAGTTGTGTGCACTGGCAGCCCAGAAAGAGAACTACATCCTGGGCTGTATCCAGGGAAGCATGACCAGCATGTTGAGCAATGTGATTCTGCCCTTCTACTCTGCTCTTGTGAGACTCCACCTGGAATAAAGCAGCCAGCTCTGAAGCCCTCAACATAAGAGGGATATTGACTGATTGGACTACATCCAGAGGAGAGCCACGAAGATGATCAGAGGGCTGGAGCACCCCCCCTGTGATGAAAGGCTGAGGAGTTGGGCTTGTTCAGCCTGGGGAAGGCTCCAGGGAGAACTTATAGCAGCCTTCCAGTACCTGAATGGGTATTAAAAGGAAGCTGGAATGGATCTTTTTATAAGAGCTTGTAGTGATAGGACAAGGGGTAATGGGTTTAAATTGAAAGCAGGGAGATTTAGATTAGATATCAGGAAGAAGTTCTTCACTGTGAGGGTGGGGAAGCACTGGAACAGGTTACTCAGAGAAGTTGTGGATGCCCCAGCCCTGGAAGTGTTCAAGGCCAGGCTGGATGAGGCTTTGAGCAACCTGGTCTAGTGGAAGGGGTCCCTGCCCATGGCAGGGGGGTGAAACTAGATGATCTTTAAGGTCCTTACCAACCCAAACCATTCTATGATTCTACGATTCTATGATTCTATGCCATCACAGTGTTACAAAATATTTGTATACCATTGCAATTTACACCGTTTCAGTAGTTAGGCTAATGTATCCTGACTATTGCACTTACAGTTTATAATTGACACAGGACCCTCTGTAGCTACAGATAAAGGATAGAAGAGAATTTGCCAGTATCTAATATTTACACTAAATTTAGTTCCCAATATATTTCTAAAGGGGGGAAAAGAATTCTGTGTTAACAACCAATTTCTTGCGGTTTTTTTTGAGGATTTTTTCTACTTGCTTGATGATAACTTTAGAACCTGATAAGTGTCTTCAGTTTCATGACTTATTTTTATGTTTAGTGAGTAGGAAATATTTAAGCTTATAAACTGCTTGTACAAAAAATAAATTACAGTCTCTGTTGTGCCAGTAAGAAATGTAAGGTCCAACGAATTTTAACATGAGACATATGCCCCTCAGTAGATTAACTGCAAATTTAGTTAAGAACAGGCTCTTAACTTGCAATGCTCAGCTGTTAAAATATGATTAATTATTACCATCACCCCAAAAAACAATTATACTCTCATGTAGTAGCTTGCAATACTTCCCAGTTTTTAATCTAACAAGTTTGCAATCTATTCCTTTCTGTTTAAATAATACTTTCCTCTTCTGTCATCTTAATTTTTATTTTTTTCCATGTATTTCACTATTCTGTCTATATTAACTTTACATATACATAAAGAATAATTAATGGTTTTCCATTTAAATATTTTGACAATATATATAGTAAACATTAACATATGCTTTAGTATACAGTGTACGTATATACTAATACAGACTAAACTCTTTCCCATATTTTCATATATTAAATGTAACTTGGTAATTTCCATATTTGCAATCTTAGCAAGGGAATTTCTTAGTAACTGCATGCTTGGAATGGAATTAATACTCAAAATTTTGTCATTAGTTTTCTTTCTTTAGATTAATTTTCTGGTTAGATACATAAAGTTAAAGTAATTTAATATGCCCCATGTTTAGATCCAGTGTTGAGATGTAGTGTTGGCAAGCATGACCACAGATTTGTTCGGACACAGCCACAGCAATGTGTGTTTGTTTACATTTTGAAGCACAGTCACAATATAGCCCTAGTCCAGTTTGGTCACCTGGGTAGAGGTGAAATCTGTGGACTATGGTTAGCTGTCATGAATTTTATTTTGAGTCTCTGGGGAATGTCAACGCGTTACTATTTTTTTCTTGAGAAAAACAAACAAGCATTTTTCTTAACTGTTTTTCAGACTATCCTGGTTACATTCAGGTAAAGATTATTATGTATTTATTTAAAAGACACTACTTTGGATTTACTTGGAAATATTTTTGGGTCTTCATGCTCTTCATTGGCATTAGGAGGGTTCATATGGGTTGGTAACTGTATTCATGATCCCTAGAAGAATAATTTGTATGCATTCATACTGGAATGTTATTTTAACAGAAATTTCTTTATGAATAAACATGATGGAAGTTTAGAGCAATAAATGCTTATTTCTATGCTGACTTCTTGACATTTCTGTATGCTACTAATGGTGTTTATGAGTTTATTCTGTATTACGTTTCTAATTTTGCTTCCACACATAGGACAAAAATAGAATGCATCTTTTCGGCCATCCACATTTTGGGTCCATAAACAGAAAAGAACATAACAAAAAGGAAGCAGTAAGTAATACTTTCCCCTCCCTCATACAAATGACGCATTCTGTGGTCAGCTACCTGGGTATATTAATATTCTGCAGATAGTTTCTGTCTCTGAGTGAAATGCCTGTCAAGTGAGCAGAGGGACAGTTAGTTATGGTCTCTTAACCAGCTGGATGTTGATTTCATTTGAATGTCCTTAGCGAATGACAAAGATGGTCCTCGCTGTTCTATATTATGCCTACTCAGTTTGATTGATTTGTATTTTCTCAGCTTTTCCATAATTTTATCTTTTCGATGGTAGAAGTATTTTTTTTCTAAGTGGTTTTTTTTTTCAATAATAGGTGTAGTTGCCCCAGTCATGAGTATTACACTGAGTTAGTCATAAAGCAAGAAAAAAATAGTGCTTAATTAGAAGACTCCATAAACACATTACTGCCTGAAAATTACATAGAAAAAATGCCATGAATATGTGCAAATCATGGTTTAAACAAAGAGATAATATAGATACAAGAGATGATGGGACAATTTATTAATTCCCAAGACCGTCTCTAAAAGGATATATAGTCAATCTACATGTAACGCAGGATGGTATTCCCATGTAAGTTAAGACACCTAAGATGTGTCAATTAAACTTAGGTGTCTATGTGTGAACTGGGTGTCTGGACTCTCATTGTTGTGAATGGTGATAGTCAAAACAAGGTGCAGACTGTTATTCAGATTGTCCTAGACATCTACACCTAATTTGCTTTCTATATACTCCCTTGATTATACTGATGAAATATTTGTATCACCTATAAAGAGCAGGCTGTTACTACATATGAAACTGCCTTTTTGAATGGAAGCTGAAGCCAGGCAAGACACAGCAAGTCATCTCAAATAACACTAGATACTTATGCTAGTATACTGAAAGAAGCTTCTGATCTCTACTAACTAAAATGCAGAGTTGTACATAAATACTTATGTCTAAGTGTAAGAAGTACCTCAGACTTTTAGGTAACAGAGTATTACAGTTCACCTCTATACAATCTATAAGTTTGGTGCAAAAAGGACAACAGTGTTTCAGTAGACATGATCATATTGCAAAATTACAAATGGATGTCAGAAAATTCAATTGAGTTACAGTTTCCAGTTTTAAACATATAAGATACATCATGTAATCAAAACAAAAACCAACAGGGCCAGAATTACACTAGTCACAGCTACTATGGGGTTTCTAAAACAAATAAACAAACCCCACAGAAAGTAGAATAGAATTATCTGAACAAAATGTTTATGCTACCAATGCAAAACAGTTTAGTGCTAAAGCATGCTATATGTACAATGAACCCTTTTTTCTGCCCTTGGCACTTTAATCAAAGAAACTCTTATTAATTAAACCCAGTGTGATACCTAAATAAAGCTGCTCCTAAACATCTCTAACAGCATATTACATCGCTAGTGAAGCTCTAGGACTTGTCTGAATTACTATTTATCATAGATCAGGAGTGAACTTTTGAAGCTTTCCAGTTGTTCAGATTGTGTCTACATCATGGTTCTGTTTGCATTTGCCCCAGTTCCCTCAGCTGCTTCTCACAGGACTTGTGCTCTAGACCCTTCACCAGCTCTGTTGCCCTACTCTGGACATGCTCCAGCACCTCAACATCTTTCTTGAAGTGAGGGGCCCAAAACTGAACACAGGATTTGATGTGTGGCCTCATCAGTGCAGAATATGGGGGAACGATCACTTCCCTAGTCCTGCTGGGCACCCTGTTCCTGATATAAGCCAGGATACCATTGGCCTTCTTGGCCACCTGCACACACTGCTGGCTCATACATATCTGGCTGTCAAAGAATGCTCCCATGTCCTTCTGCCAGCCACTCACCCCCATGCCTGTAGCATTGCATGGGGTTGATGTGAACGAAATTCAGGGAGCGGAATTCAGCCTTGTTAAACATCTTATAGTTTTCTCAATCAATCCAGATTGTCCAGACTCATTTGAAGACCCTTCCTACCCCCAAACAGATCAACACTCCTGCCCAAATTGGTGCAATCTGTCATCTTATTGAGGGTGCACTTGATCCCCTCATCCATGTCACTGATAAAGATCTTGAACAGCTGACCCCAATACTGAGCTCAGGGGAACACTACTTGTGACTGGCCACCAACTGGATTTAACTTCCTTCACCACAAATCTTTTGGCGCAGCCATCCAGCCAGTTTTTCATTTAGTGAAATGTGCACCCATCCAAGACATGATCAGCCAGTTTCTCCAGGATAATGCTGTGGGAAAGGATGTCAAAGGCTTTACTAAATCTAGGTAGACAACATCCACAGCCTTTCCCACATCCAGTAAGCGGGTCCTGTTGCCGTAAAAGATCGGTTTCTTCAGACATGACCTGTCTTTCATAACGCACGCTGGCTGGGCCTGATCACCTTGTTGTCCTGTACATTGACATATGACATCACTCTGGATGATTTGCTTCATAACCTTCCCTGGCACCGAGGTCAGACTGACAGGCCTGTAGTTCCCCAGATCCTCTTTCTGGCCCTTCTTGTAGATGGGTGTCACATTGGCTAACATCCAGTCAATTGGTACCTCCTCAATTAGACAGAACTGCTGGTAAATTATTGATGTATATGATGAATGAGATCTATAACTTTCAAAGTTACTTTTCAGAGTAAGTATTAAAATTTTCAGAATATTTGTTTGTGACTTTGTACTTTGAGTGACATAGAGAAAGATTTCTCTATCTTTTCATAGTTATTGATTTTCTTTCACACCAGAATGCATGTTATCTTATTGACATCAATAATATTTTTCACAATATATAACTACCTTGTTGTTTATATTGGTCCTATTCCCAAGAAAATATTCAGCATCACATGTTGCTTTTTCAACCATGCATATAATGAAAGACAATAACTGCTCTATCCCAATAGGATTTTAATTGTGTTTTCATTAAATCAGTTGGATCAGTAAGAAAACATGCATTTTTACAGCCTACCAGTACCTGAAGAGGGCTACAAGAATGCTGGGATGGACTTTTTACAAGGGCAGGTAGTGATAGTACATGGGGTAATAGTTTTAAATTGAAAGTGGGTATATTTAGATTGGACATGAGGAAAAAGTTCTTCATGGAGAGCGTGGTGACACACTGGAACAGGTTGCACAGATCAGTTGCAGATGCTCCATTCCTGGAATTTTGAAAAATTCTATGATGACAAATGTATCTAGAAGAATATTTGCCAATACCTAATGTATATGTTCTATTAACTTTGTTACCTTTTTTGAAAACAGATGTGTCCAGATCAAATTACCCTTCAGATCTAGTATTTACAGGCATTTAAATACAGGATAAAGAACCAGTCTCTGATCTTAAGATGGTTATGTTGGATAAGGAGTAAATAAAACATGGTATCAATATTTCAGATATCCAGCAGACCTAAAATTCTTTTAAAAAATAAAGTTACCTGTATGTAGGTGTAAACCTTAGTTTATGTTTGTTATGTAGAAATTCTAGTAGGCAGATAGAACTTTCATTGCTTGGCAGAAAATATTTTGCATGAGAAGAAGAAAGTGTGACAATACCAGCTACAGTCCAATACATGGACTGAGAAGGGAAAAAGGAGATATGTATTGATGTGGGGAAAAAAAAAAAGAACAACCAACCAAACAAAACAAAACAACATAAAAAACAAACAAACAAAAAACCCCCAAACAAATAAACAAGTTAACTTTCAGATTCCTAAGTAAAACTGCTTTTTGAATAGACTATTTTACAGTATTTTATAAATTGCTAACATGCTGGGTAATAGAAACATTACCAATAATATGATCTACTCCTCTATTTTCATTTCTTGAATTAATGCAGGGAGGGTGAGTGTAATAACTACTATTTGATTAACAGCCCCATTATAAAATAAAAAGATTGCTTGAATTGCTGGAGGATAAGGGTCTTTTGCTGTCTAGTATATCATATGTATCAGTCTCTGAGGGTCTGAGGAGTAAGGGGTAATTTCTGAAGTTCTGTAGCTCTGCAGGATTGGTACTTGTAAGTTAGACCTGTAACTTGCATCATTTTATTTCTTCAGTGTCACAACATCACCAAAGGATTTAAGACTATTACCTCTGAGATTAAGGAAGGATTTTCTTCTCCTGGTAAATATTCTCAGTTACTTGATGAACTATCATTTATTTTTGAAGCCTCTCACAGGGGAATTTACTAGTCTTGATGGACCACAATTCAGATCTGCTGCTCTGCACTATAAAGCTCTGAGACCTGGGACACAGCCATAATGCTTCTGGTGGGCTAGAACTAAAGGGTGAACCCCTTCAGAGCTTACTAAAGCTACTCTTTGATCAGTATGAGAAATTGCTGCTTGAATAATGTAGAACTTGATTTCTTGCAGAGCTCATTACAGATCCGGAAACATCTAATTTCTACCTTTTATTTTTCATGATGGAAGATGTGGGAACTAGAGAAGCAATGACTAGAATTTAATAGTAGAATCCAGATTAGCCATTGTTCCAGCCTTCAGGAGATAGGGCACAGAGCAGACAGATCAGAAACATATTCTCCTTTACTATCTCATGAAGTAAAGGTGTTTAAATAAGGCCCTATAGAAGGAGGAAGTAATATAAACACATATATAACATCTACATATGAATAAAACATCTGGAGGTTAACTGCTATGGACTGATTTAGAGCAAAAAGCTCATCTGTCCTATTGTCCCAGGTTTCCATTTAATAAAAGAGTGGGAGGGGCTGTCATGGAATCAGTCATGGGTCCCTGATTCTTAGGAGAGATCTGATTCCCAGTGCATGTTAAAGCAGCTGGAAGCTGTTCTCTCTCACATGAGGTCCCTATCATTCCTAAGGAGTGAGACACCAGACAGGGTTACCAACAGTACAGCACACTGTAACTATGCCTTTTCTACTCATTTTTGCACACTATGTCAATGTACGTGTGGCTGCAGCCAGGTATCCTAACTTGAGAAATTATTATTTTTTTCTTATACCTTTAACCCACATGATTCTCAAACTAAGTGCATGTGCTGAATGTATCCAAAACATCTATTTCCTATGTGATGTCAATCAATAATAAAAATCAGCTATAAAAAGAAAAATATTTTCAGTCATAACTTCTTGTAATACCTTATTCAGACATCTGGAGATAGTTATTTCCAAAACTGGCTGTAAAAGTTTTCAAGCTTTTAAAGTTCTGAACATCAGTGAATAACATGGAACTTCATTAGAATTTCTAAAATATAAAAGTATTCTAAGGGACCCTTACAGAATTCAGCAGCTAGAACAACAAAAGTGGAATATAATAGCTTGTGTCTTGGCCAGCACTTTCTTTTATGTAAATGGCTGCCAAATTAATGCAGAGAAGTCTGAAAATACATGCGTGATGGGGGTATGAAGAAAATAAAGCATGTAGCTAAAAGTAACCCCTCAATTATTTGAGATTAATAATTACACTTAATTGGTTGTAATTAAAGTGGGAAAAAGGGGAACTTGGAACAGTGAATTGTGTACTTAGCCTTGTACTCCACTATTACGCTTTCAAATCTGCTAAGGTCACATCTAAAGCAGACAGTTTCCCAGTAGATATTTACAACGATCCTCACAGAAAGGCGTTTAGGGTTGTCTGCTCAGATTTGGGATACCTCATGACTCATGATTCTGACGGCCAGGTTAGTTAACATGGGAATGTAACCATTGCATTCAACTCAATCATTGTTATGTTTTAAATATTAAAAAGAAAGGGATAAACATGGAAGATATGCATTAGCTTTCTTATCAGTTATGTGAAATGTCTGTGGGAGGTTGCATTACTTCTTTCTTATTAATTTTTTTTAGTCTTAGCAGTTTTGGAGCGGAGTAGTTTTTATATTGCATGAAACTAAAAGTGTGAGTTGAATATCCTGCAGCATGGTATGAGAAAATGTAGAAGTTTTTTGAAAGTTAGGAGTCCTCAAAGACAGTGTTGAAGACAGTGTAAAATGGAGGAAACAGTCTTGGGCAATTTCATCTATACTGCTTTTTCCGGAGAAGCCTTGGGAGTAAATTATACCAGAACAATACACAGACGTTTTTCTACCAAGAGCTAAATGGAGAGATCCAAAACAGAATCAAGGAGTAAGCTAATGAATTGAGAGTGCACAACTCAGATTTTGAGATATGCTTCTAGGTCTCACTTCCTGTATTTTTCTAATTTAGAAATAATCTCAGATCACAAAGGGAAAAGAAGAAAATATTATCTGAAATGTAGAAGATCGAGTGTGATGCGTTGATCCTGGCTGGAGGCCAGGTGCCCACCAAAGCCACTGTATCACTCCGCTTCCTCAGCTGGACAGGGAAGGAAAAATATAAGGAAAAGCTCATGTGTCGAGATAGACAGGGAGATACCAATTACCATCACAGAAAGATAGACTCAACTTCTGGAAATTAGTTAGTTACCAATCCGATCAGAGTTGAGTAATGAGAAAATAAAACCAAATCTTAAAAAAATTTTCCCCACCCCTCCCTTCTTCCCAGGCTTTACTCCCTATTTCTCTGTCTCCTCCCTACCAGCAGCACAGGGGGACATGGAATGGGGGTTGCGGTCAGTTCATCACGCATTACCTCTGCTGCTTCTTCCTCCTCAGTGGGAAGACTCCTCACAGTCTTCCCTTGCTCCTGAGTTGGGTTCCTCCAGTGGGAGACAGTCCTCCATGAACTTCTCCAACATGACTCCATGCCATGGGCTAGAGCTCTTCATGAACTGCCTCAGTGTGGGTCCTTTCCATGGAGTACAGTCCTGCAAGGTGCAGCCTGTTCCAGTGCAGGTCCCCATGGGGGACATCACAGGGGGTCACAGCCTCCTTCAGACATACACCTGCTCTGGTATGGGGCCCTCCACAGGCTGCAGGTGGATATCTGCTTCACTGTCACAGGGGCACAGCCTGCCTCACCATAGCCTTCACCACACACTGCAGGGGAATCTCTGTGCCTGCACCTGGAGCACCTCCTCTCCCTCCTTCTTCACTGACGTTGCTATCTGCAGAGTTGTTCCTCTCACATGTTCTCACTCCTCTCTCCAGCTGCAAGTCCTAGTTTTTGAGAGTTTTTACCTCCTTCTTAAATATGTTATCCCAGAGTTGTTACCACCATTGCTAACCAGGTCACCCTTGGCCAGTGGTGGGTCCAGCTTGGAGCTGGCTGGCATTAGCTCTGTTGGAGATAGGGGAAGCTTCTAGCAGCTTCTCACAGAAGCCACCACTGTAGCTCACTCCCAACCTCCCCTCCCTCCGCACTCCCCCGCCTACTAAAACCTTTCCTTGCAAACTCAATACACAGAGGAAAAAGGAAATAAGACAGGCTAAAGAGCACCAAAGATTCATCGATGTGAGGAAGACCAGACTGTGTGGATGTAGAATCATAGAAT
>NW_010235098.1:0-22678 GCF_000690775.1 Eurypyga helias
AAGGTGTCCCTGCCCATGGCAGGGGGTTGGAACTAAATGATCTTTAAGGTCCCTTCCAACCCAAACCATTCTATGATTCTCCAATTCTATAAGCTAAACTTCTGTGTTGAAGCAGATCAGTTGTAGCTGAATCTGATGAGAGACATAGAGAGCAACAAGAAGGGCTTCTACTGGTACATCAGCAGCAAAAGGAAAACTAGGGAAAACATGGTGCTGCTGCTGAATGAGGCATAAGTGATGACAAAGAACACAGAAGAGTCTGAGATACTCAGAAGGAGAAGGTGATGAGAAAAATTCAGCATGGGTTACAAATAGAAAACGATCTCTGAACAACTTGATCTCTTTCTATGATGAAATGATTAACTCAATGGAGGATGGAAGAACAGTGGATATTTTTTTATCTTGACTTCAGCAAGGATTTCAACACCATCCCCTGTAACATCCTCATAGATTAACTTTGAAATATAGACTGTGTGAGTGTAGAGTGAGGTGCACTGAAATCTGGCTGAAATGTCAATCTCAGAATATTGTTATTAGTGGTACAAAGTTCAAAGAGTGAGGTGCACTGAAAACTGGCTGAAATGCCAATCTCAGAGTATTGTTATTAGTGGTACAAAGTTCAGCTGGCAGCTAGTTACTTGTGTTATACCCCAGGTGTTAACACTGGCCCCAGTACTGCTCAGCCTTTTCATTAATGACCTGGCCAATGGGACAGACGACAACCTCAGAAAGTTTGCAGATGACACAAAACTGGGACAAGAGGCTGATAAACCAGATGATTGTGCAGACATTGACAGGATGAAGAATTCAGCTTAGAGCAGTCTAATGAATTTCAGCAAAAGGAAGTGCAAAGTCCTTTACCTGTGCAGAACAACTGCAGGTGACGGCGCATACTGGGGGGTGACCATCTGGGAAGCAGCTTTGCTGAGAAGTACCTACAAGTCCTCATGGACACCCAGCCGAATATGGGCCAGTGATGCACCCTTGTGGCAAAGGCGGCCAACAGCATCCTGGGCTGCCTTAGGCAGTGCATGGACAGCAGATTTGGAGGTGATTCTTCCCCTTCATTCATCACTGGTGAGCCCCCATTTGGAGTGCTGTGTCCAGTTCTGGGCTCCCCAGTGCAAGGGAGACTTGGTAATACTGGAGTGAGTCCAGTGTAGGGCCAGAAAGATGATTAAGGAACTGGAGCATGTGTCACATGAAGAGAGGCTAGAGAGCTGAGACTGTTCAGCCTGGAGAAGAGAAGGCTGAAGAAGGGATCTTATCAGTGTGTATAAATAGCTGATGATTGGAGGCAAAGAAGACAGAGCCCAACTTTTGTCAGTGGTATCCAGTGAAGGAACAAGAGGCAATGGACACGAACAGAAATAGAATTCTCTTTAAACATACCACAAAAAAAAAAAAAAAAAAAAACCAAAAAAAACAAAAAAAAAAAAAAAAAAGAAAAAGAAAAACCACACCACAAAAACCAACAACCACGAGGGTGATTGAGCAGTGGGACAAGTTGCCTAGAGAGACGGTGGAGTCTCCATCCTCTGAGATATTCAAAGCCTGACTGGATATGGCTCTAATCAGTCTTCTGTAGCAGACAGTCCTTCATGCAGGGAGCTTGAGGTAGATGATGTAAGTCCCTTTCGACCTCAGCCTTATGCAATTCTTTGAAAGTGGGAGATGTTTGAGACTTTCTGTGTGACAGTTTTAACACATTATTAGTGTGGATTTTCTGTATGTAAAAATGAGCGAGTTTAAATACTGCGAGTCAGCAGAAAGAAGTATATTTTGATTTAAAGGCTAGAGGGGAGAAATATTTCCTTGAACAATTTGACACATTTCCTTGACAATTTGAAAGATAAGATTGTAATATGCTAGCTAAATTGAGATGAAAAACATGCTGGCTGTATCACCTATATAACCACTCAAAAGTTGTTGTGAGTCACATTTAACCAAAAGCTGAAAGTCATACAGGCCATAACAACCAAACAAAGAAGATAAGTAACCTCTGGTAGTCATATTTCCTTAAACTACTAGCAAGCTTCAAACACACCTGGGGGATTCACACACACTACCCTATTTGGCCATTGCCTCTCCTAACTTCAAATCTCTATTAGATGCTGCTAATTTTCTCCCTGATGATAACTCTTGGGGCATCGGTTTAAAGGTTCTCAACACAACAGCCTTCTTTCCCTGCTTGGAATAGGTGAGGGAAGTCTTCAGGACACATTCGTTGTGCTGATCAGTGACCAGAAAGATACTGTGCTGCACTGGGGAGGGAAGGCGGTCTTGATTCTCATCTGCTTTATTCCTATCTGTTCACTCATTTATGTCATTTAATACACTTGCACCAAATGCATTTTGTGGACTTCAAGTAACAAATAATAATATTGTAGTCACTTCTTTCACTCTTTTCACTCTCAGAGGCCTCATTGTTGGTTGATATAAACTGTTATGACTCCACACTGTGTCTTTGTTAGCACTAATAAAAAATTGGCTCTCAACATTTTACTTCTTTGAAGCAGAAGAAATTTTGCAAACTTTATATTTTTTGTTAAAGAAGAACTGTGAACTGCAGTTTAAAAACCTCTAAGTCTGAACTGGCTTTCTGATGCTGAATTTTTGCTGAAAAATCAAAAAAATATGTTGCTACTTCTAAGGTTTTATGTCATTTTGGTAACATACGTCTTGGCAATAGCATCTTAATGTTAATAATATCACTGTGGAAGGCTTAAAAACTAAGAATAAATGTGGATATTAGTTCTCTTTAGCAATGAATGATATAGTTAAAAAGCTATGTAATTAAAATTCATTAAAATTAAATAAATTATCTAATTGAGTTAATTTTTAAATGGAAGTTATTAAAGTGTTTAGAAAGAACAACAGGGTTGTAATATCACAGTCATACCAAATTACAGAGTATTTCCCCGCTTTTTAATTTTACCAGAAATAGATTAATGATGTTATATTTCGGATTTCATTTTTATTATCCAGAAAAAGACAGCAATATCTACTGCTTGACATTTCTTATGGTTCCCTGGGTAATTTACTTTATTGTTGGGTTTTTTTGTTGTTGTTGTTATTATTATGCTTCTCTCAACTGACCATTCCATTTTTGTACTTTGCCAGTAACTGAAACCTTAAAAAAAGAGAACAGCAATCATGGAAATGAGAAAGCAAAATAATGGGCTGTGATACAACAACGTATTAGTGGAACTCATAAAGTATATTTAGCATAATCATTTTAATATATTATGTTGGCAACAAGATAAAGATAAAGAAGATCAATTTAATAAAACAGTCCTAGTCTTCTGACAAACATTAAGAATTGAATCTGTATCTCAAGACCTATTTCTATTCTGGGCTTGGTTTTATAAACTGCATTTTCTTTAGGGTAATCCATAATAAGTAATCAAATAAAATATATTAAACACTTCAAGTATTTTTGCATTCATTGAGGTTTAATATTACTGATATTTTTGAAACAGGCTTCATACACTGCACTTATTTTAATTTTTTCCATAATTTTTTGTCTTTGCGGACATGATTTGGTCTAATTTCATGGATAAGTTAAAAAAACAATAATAATGGTAATACCTTGAGAGGGTTTAACTCTGTTTTTTTATAGTTGGATTAATGATAGAAGTCACTATAAATTCAGAGTTCTAGAAGTTTGTTACATTTCCTCTTTTCTCTTTTGTGGAGTAGAAAGCAGTATAGCAAGTTTTGGATGAGTTCAGATGAAGAAAGGAGTACCTAATTTCCTCTGTGACCCCTTCTCCAATTTTTGTAAGCCACTGAAGTGAGCAAGGCTTTAGGGCTGCTTGGTGCTGATAAGTAATGTTGATAGATTTCTCCCTTCCTGGGAGCCAAATGCACTGAATCTATGACACAGCCTCAACTCCTGCCCCAGGATCTGACTGCTGAGCCACAGCACTAGGGACAACTGGTTGACAGAGGCAGCCACAGGGAAGGATCCTACATCCCCCTTGACAAAGTAATGCAAAGTAAGACAATTTCCCAGGAACACAGAGGGACTGTCCCTGATCCACAGGCCGATACCCTCAACTAGCTTTATCCCATCTCCATGACCATCCACATCTCTCCTAAGGCCATCTCCCTAAACCCAGTTATCCTCACTAGGCCTGATCCTGACCCCCACCTATGGGCTGATGGCCCAGCCTGTCCTGGGCCCATGCACATCCCCAGGGACATACCTGATGCCCTGGGCTGGGGTTGGCCCTGACTCCCCCTTACCTGCCCTGCTCCCCAGCTGGACAGTGGGATGGGCAGCTTGCTGCTGCCTCACATCTTTCCACACACCTCTGCAGCCTGAGGGACAAAGAATGAGAACTCCATGGAGATCAGCAGATCCTGTGACTGGGATTGCAGAGATTTGGTGGGACACAACTGGCAACCAACTTCTCCAGTCTTTTGGGGGCAATTTTTCCCACACGTTGTGGTGGGTGTACTGATGGTGTGACAGATAATGACAACCTTGACTGCAGTAATCATGAGACAGAATAGATTAAGATCCTGAGGGAAATGCCAGCACAGAAATAAACACCTTGGACCTCAGGAGTGTGTATTTAGGCTCTTTCTGATAACGTGGATTCAAAAGGGTTCTGTTCTGAAGGGCAAAAGAGCACAAATTAAGAGATTTCTCTTTAAAGACAGCCTCTTCAAAGCCCAAGACTCTAGCCCAGTGTGAAGAAAATGAGTGGGTAAGGCATGAGTCTCCTTTGCTAAACAAAGTACTCTTCCCTGAGCTTAAACACTAAAAAAAAGGAGTTGAAAGGATGTGCTACCAAGGCAGATGAGAGAAGCATTGTTCAGGCATACAGGGATAAAATTAGAAAAAAAAAACCTATTCTGAACAATCTCATAAAATTTCAGATGTTGGTGGATAGCTGGGGCTTCTGTTGGATGAAGCAAAAACTGAATAAGCTTTTGCTTTTGTGGTGCTGAAGTTTAACTGCATATTGGGCTGCAATAGCAAGAGCATAGCTTTCACACTGACAAAGACATTTATTCACTGTACTTATCAAGACTCATCTGGAATGTTCTGTCTGGCTTTCAGGTCATCAATGCTAGAGCTGAAGAAATTAGATCAAGTCCAACAGACCATCATTAAGAATGCTGGGGGCTAGAGCACATGTTGCACAAGAAGAGGCTGAGACCACTGGGTTGTTCAGCCTGGAGAACAGAAAGATAAAGGGACATTTAGCTGAAAATTTCAACTCCATGGAGGGTCACAAAGATGATGGATCCAGGCTGTTCACAGCGACATGCATGAGAGGGTAGGCACAAGCTGCAGCAGGGGAGATTTTTCACAAAGCAGAAGAAAAAAAATTCCCAATGAAGGTAATCAAACACCAGAACAGATTTTCCAGACAGGTTTAGAAGTAACAGTTGTTGAAAATAGTTTGACTGATCAAGGTCCTAGAAATCCTGAATTATATTTTGGGTTTTGACCAGATGATTTCCAGAGGTCCATTCCAGCATCATTATTGACTATGATTACTCCGTTTTAGGTTAGTACTGACCACAAAAGATGGCTTAGGAAGAAGCTGACAACCATAACACACATTCCTTGCAGACACCCTTTATATAGTTGGTGGTAGGAGTTAATGAGCTAATGGCATTCAAAAATAAAACTGTGTTTTGCAATGTATTTTTCACATCTACTTCAAATAAATGATAAATAAACCCTTTTATAGGGTGGGGCTCAGTGGAGACAGATTCAGTGTGGCAGAATTATTTTGGGACATATTTGCATTCTAAAGGGACTGTTTACTGGAGAATAGTAATAGGAGTTCATGCCTATGCAACAGAAGCTGAAGGCTCAGAAAAGAGATAGAAGGAAAAGTTATTTCCTTCTAGCTAGATAGAATGAGCTGCTATCTAATCAGGCCATTATAAGTCACAGCTGAAGAAGTTATTGGGAGAATAGTAGAATATTCTTAGGTCTAATTCTACTCTACTGATCTCAAATAGTAGTAATTTGAAAGTATTTTGGCTTTCTAAGAGTCTGCATTTTCTAGTTAATATTTGCAGGAAAAAATGTGTACCTCTTCTTAAACCTCTTGAAAAATTAATTTGTTTGTGCCGGACCATAGAGAAATAGTAGGTAGCCTCATAATTAAAAAAATATTTTTCTTCTTTATCTTTATGTAATTATTTAAGTCACATACATATACCAACATAAGTGAGAGATCAGTAATGGGCATCTACAAACTGAAAAACAGAGCAAGGATTATGCTGAAAATCTACCTGCCTGCCAGGTCTCAGAAACCAATAGGGAAATTGAAAATACTGAAGCCTAAGACCTAGCCAAATGAGGTTGATTCAAATTAATACTGCAGATGTTTAAATGCTTCCTCAGTTGATACACACCCATCCACTGATATCCACTCAGTTGATATCCACTCAGCTGATATCCAGCCATCTTGACACAGGCACATATGTAAACTGGTGTCCGGCTGCACAGTGAAAAGACAGCATTTCCTTCTAGCTACCTTGTTCAGGCACAGGATTTCTCTTTACTGTAGTTAGTCAGAGGGACAGCAATAGTGAAAGAACGAGCAACCAGCATTCTCTGTAAAGGAGGCTAACCTATGGGAAAGAGATATTAAGAAATGGAAAATGTAGGATATTTATTTAGAAAGCATCTAGATGTTAAAGAACAAGTAAAAGAGAATCCAAAACATTCAGACAGAACTCTATTTCTGCTGTCAGTTAGAAAGATGTCAAACTGCACTATAGAAGAAGAGGGAAAGCAAAGTGAATAGAAATTATAATCCAAATTGCATATGCAGGATTATGCCGGCCAAAGACAGTTATAGGACTTGTGTAAGTTCCCCACCAGCACTGAATGTTGACATGGAATCATATAAGACCTTATTCACAGTATAGGGCTACTAAGGCCACTCCCAAAGTCACGGTGCCAGGAAGAAAAATGCCTTTTAGAATACTCCTCCTACTCCTCCTAGATCCCCTGTGGCAGAACAACTGCACATTTGGCCTCAGATACACTCCTTTAACTGTTAAAGGCATGCTGGCAATGAGTCTGTCTTGCAGTCAGTACAAGACTGTGCCATCCAAAGATTTTTCCCGGAAAACAAATGTTAGACAATGTCCCTTTTTTTTTTTTTTTAAATTCTATTTTTTAATGAATAAACTTGAGATGCTACTAAAATGTCCTGAACATATAAGATCCAAGCCTATGCCCAGAGAGTTTGACATTTGTGCATGGACAAATATTCCTCCTTGTTTCCAGTGTGATAGTCTTTTCCAATCAAATAGTTAGATGCATAAGGCAAAAGTTCATTGAATGAGAGTGTGAGTCATGTTTATGTCGCCAATATGTCATGAAAACAGCTCTCGTTCAACTCTGCAATGGGTTTGTAAAAATACAGACAATTTTCAGCTTTGGTCAGACCGTATGTTGAATAACCTTGTGGATTTCTGTAATGTTTTTGGTGACATACATTTTGATCAATTGAACTCATTGAGCAATTCATGAAAAGAGTCTCACTCAGAGATTGCAGACTGAGATCTAGACAATGAGCCAGCTCTTTACATACATACTTGAATTTTCCTTGCATAGTGAAGCTGAAAGTGCTCTGCTTGTTACCCACCATCTCAAGTCCCACTATGTTTCATCGATGCATACTAACTCTTCTCATCCAGAACTAGGCTTAGACAGTGAATCTGTTCTTATGGCATGCTATGCTCAACACTTAATGATCCATAGCTGACAGTGACTGAGAGCCACTGAAAACAAAATGACTGTAGTGTGTGTGCACAGAATACCCCAGAGATGGTTACTGTAAGATACTGCTAGGTTTTCAATACCAGGTCATATATAAACAGTATAATTCTAACACATTTGTATTTAAATGCAGAGGGAAAAACTGCTTGATTTGGCTTTGTTTCTGCAACTGCATTTGTCTTTAATTCTGGTGAGCAAACATTTCTCCAAGCATATCTGAACACCTATTTTACTAGTTAGTGGTAATACCACTTATTTTTAAGGTAGTATTATCTTAATTATAAGATGCTGCTTTCTTTTGCTCAGAATATTGATAAACTTCATATATTTGGGTATGTTTTCCATTCCTAATGAGTGTTTCAGATTGATTTTCTTTGTGCTTTTCTTTGGTTTTAGCTTTAATGTCATCTAAAAGAGTTCATTTAATTCTGATAATAAAATTAAGAAATAACATATGGCTTACCAATGTTAAATTATTGCTAACCTTTTTTAAAAACATAGAATAACATCATACTTTGTAACAATTATTTAGAAATGGGTGGGGAGTGGTCTTTGTTTGAAAGATATTCATTAAGTCTTCCATATTAAAATCTACTCCAATCTTTTAGAAGCTTTTAATAAACTAAAGTCAATATACGACATAAAGATGATCAGAAACTATTGTCTCAGACATCTTTGTTTATGTTGAACATTTTGTATTCTATATAAAGGAGGACTTTTCAGTTTGCGTCCTGAGGACATTGTTAACCACCAATTTTAAATTGTCAATTATGTGCTCCTAGAAAGATTATTTTTTCACAGGTAGTTTTCCATCTCTTATAAAACATACTGCACAATTTAAACAACAGAAAAAGAAATGCTCGGTGTTATGCAAATAAAGCTATGCATAATTGCTCATCCCCATTTTAACCCTAGGCCATGAAGAAAAAGTGTCATGGTGAAGTCTCTTTTGAAGTATAAACTAAAGCAGATCAAAATAACAATAAATGTGCCACTATCTATAACTACCTGGATGTTGGAGGAAGAGGGGAGCATGATAGAAAACACAAATAAGTATTTTCTAGGGCACCTTAAGTGTAAAACATCTAGGCAATAAGACAGCAGGAAAGTATTTGCTGTTCTCCAAGACAGTAGACTATTAAGTTCCACATTACCTGTCCCTGGTAGACTTTAACGGTACTGTTTCTGTGTATGGGTGGTGAGAGATTAGGATTAAGTACAAGTACATAAGAAATTGAAAAGTTTCATACACCTAGCATTCAATACTTAATTGTATCATCAGCACAGGTTAATAGGATAATTCAGCCTGGAAGGAACCTGAGGAGTTTTCTAGCCCAACTTTCTGCTCAGACCAGGATCAACTGATAGATCAGACCAGGTTGCCCAGGCCTGTATCCAGCTGGGTCTGGAAAACTCCAAGGCAGGAGATTTCACATCCTGTCTGGGCAGCCTGCTCCAACGCTTAACTACTCTAATAGTTAAAAAAACCCCAACCAAACAAACAAAAAACCCCAAACAAAACAAAAAACCCCACCCCCCAAACCTGTTATGTTCAGTCAGAAGCTTGCTTGCTTGAAATTATGCCTTTTTTTGTCATACTTTGAGGGTATAAATGATTACACAACATAAACATTTTACAGAGAAGCCATAGATAGAAAACAGAAAGGATTTCAAATTACTTATGAAAATATCATATGTTTAAAAGCAGAAATCTAAGCCACTGGTCTCATATTGCATGTAGATATCTATCTAGATGACAGTCGTGCTATCTATATTCACTATTTAGTACATTATTTGCTACAGTAGCTAGTGGTTTTAAACAAAAGGAGACTATTTGGATGATAGGAGGGAAAAAACATTTTATTTTATATAACTCTTTTAAACCAGGAAAACATTTAATCATGTATTAATAAGGTGATAGAGCACTTCAACAGATTCTTACTCCTCTGTGTGCGGAACTGCACCCTACCCCAAGAGAAAACCATCTTACACAAGCTGGGGAAAGTTCTTTGATGTCAGGGAGATGTGGCAGTGTTATAAGAAGACCTGGATCATCAGCTCCAGTGAAATAAGATTTAGTTCTTCGTGGACAAGGACATCTGCATTTAGCTCTGAAGATTCCCTGAACATTATTTTAATGAAGAATGTTGTGTTTAGAAGATCTTGATTACACCAACACTGATCTACAGACTTTATGATTTTCTTTTTCTTACTATTAAAAAACATCTCAAAGAAAAAAAAAGTATGCCTTTCCTTCTCCAACATATACCGAACACCTGCAATGAAGCATGTTTTATCTTGATTTAAAGAAAGTAGAGAAAAGAAGTCCCTCAGGTTTCTGAAAATTGCTGTAACTAGGATAGGTTTACACTTCTGATTCAGAAAGGTAAACCAGAAATTCATAAAATGGAAATTATTAATGCATTCAATATTACTGTCTCACTGCTAATGGTTTAAATATATTATTGGTATAGACATTCCTTAGCTGTTTAAAAATAGCAAGCGTATCTCTTAATATTCATGTTTAATGTTGCTCAGTGAAGGATGGTGAAACTTTGACCCTGTTAATGTCTTGTTAGCAATGCAATGAATGTCTAGAATTTTGGGGATCACACAGTTCTGTTACAGAAGCTATATAAGAGTACTTAGGCAAGAAGAGTTGTAGAATAATTAAAACCACTTAAAGCTAGGGATTTTTAACTGGTGGCGTTCTAAATGGAAATTTTGTAAATAGTCTTTGTACGCGTAGGCATGTGGATGCACATGTATTTCAGAGCATATAATACAACACAGTTGTAAAGAACACCACCATACAAAACAAGATCACTACAGGTAATTCATTTTCAAGATGTTACTGAGATAGACTATTATTTACTACGTGTTGGAAAAAGAAATAATAGCCTCCTTGATGAAGGGTCTTGTAACTTGTTCCTATTGTCCCTTTTTACACTCTGCCAAAGTTCTCAGATGTCCAGGTATGTGAGCTTGGGGATAACAAACAAAACTCCAAATCAGGCCTATAACACAGGCAATTTCTGTCATATTTCTTGTGCATTTTGGGACACAGACTGTTGCAAAAAAAACTGTACAATAGGCCTCAGCAAGAGGAAGAAAACCAGGGAAAAAAATTTGTTTTAAGATTTGTTCTTAGTTCTTGTAGTTTGATTGTCTTAATCTCTCTAAAGAGAAGTATCTGGGTTGGAAGGGTGGTATGCAAAACACATTGATTACCCAAATAAATAGACAATGTATATTTTATGAGAGAAGAAGAAGAAGAAAGGAATTTTATCAGGCTATCTTTCTCTGAACTGTATCTTTTGATTAAAGTGTAGCTCATAAAGTGGCTTGATATACAGAGTTGTATCAAGCTGTGGAAGTAAGATCTGTTCTATAGCTGTTACTGTAGACTTTGAACCATAGCTCTCACTTGGTACTCCCCTGCATTTTGGATTTAGGGTTACAATCGCTTATATACTCATGGTTTTATGTCCTTCCTGTCCCACAAAGGGATCCTTCCATTGTTTTACACTTAGATCTGATACATAAACATATGAACAGTCATATGAAATTTTGTGATGGTAAAGATAAGTGTTTATGATGCCGAAAAGAATTACTAAATCCACTGATAAGAGATAAAAGCAATTAACTTGCATTGTTATTTTGTATTTTTCATTTTTTAAATCTTTTACAGTCCCTGGTTTTGCTGATTGAATTGAGAGATTAAAATATTCGTTCCCTGTTTGGTATAGCTGACAGTTTAGCTGTAAAAAAATCAAAGGAAAAAAGCTTGTGAGTGTTGCTGGACCCACCAGGTAAATAAGCATATACGACTTGCACAGTTGTAAAAGTTTCCTAACAGTTTCCCTATGTCTTCTCTACACTCCTACCCCAATTCACAGGTTGCCCAGAGAAGTAGTGGATGCCCCATCCCTGGCTGTCTTCAAGGCTGGATGAGGCTTTGAGCAACCTGGTCTAGTGGAAGGTGTCCCTGCCCATGGCAGGGGTGCTGGAACTAGATGGTCTTTAAGGTCCCTTCCAACCCAAACCACTGTCTGATTCTATGATGCATAGGACTCCCAGGATGCACCTATATCACATACTGGCATAGAAATGAAGCAAGAAGAAACTTTCTCAGTTGCAAAAATAAGTGGAAAGAATAAAACTATCCTATCAATTCAGAGGGATATTTTTTTCCTAATTGTGAAGTGTACTCAGAGTGTACATACCCACCTTCATCAGCATGAGGGAAAGCATGTCCTCAGATTTTAAGAAATGAAGGCAAATGTTAATTTTATATTTTGTCCTGCTCTATAGACATTATAATGATGATCAGAAAATCAGAAACCATGAATGAATTATTTTCCTGTTAGGTATGGTACAATTCTTGTGGAATTAATTATGTAACAAAGTAAGAATAGCCCCAAACAAAATGCTAACAAGCTTTGTCATTATGAACATTTTGAAACTGGGAACAGGTGCTTAGAAGGCATTTAGTGATATTTGTGTGGACTTCTGTGTGTATATCAACATAAAATTACAAAGTGAGTATGATAAGTGTTCTTTTACATGGGGTTCATTATATTTTTTTTTTCTTAACTTACCCAGGATTATGTAGAATTTATTTAGCTTTTAAACAGGTAAGAAAAGTACATCGAAAAGTTATGTGCAGAAGTTTACAAAGTTTCTGTGCATCTGTATATTTCTCTAGCATTGTGATTCTACAAGTGAATAATACTCTTGATTAAGTAACTGGTTGAAGGGTAAAATTGTAATGGATTTTGTTACTGAGAGAATATCTAATGTGGCTTTTAAACCATAAATAAAGACATAGTTAGCAAACCCAAATTGCAATGCCCAATAGTTTTCATATTTTTCCTTACACTTAATGTACTTTCAACCATTATATAACGATAAGAGGGTTTTTTCTTAAGATATTAATATTTATGTAATTTCATTATTGCCAAAAAGCCAACATCTTCTCAACGGTCAGATGAGGTTGTCTGCAAATTGTAGAGCTACAACATTAGTTCATTTATTATTAATAGAACTCATAAATACTCACACCATCCAAAATAGCCTTAAACAATTGCACTTGAGCATGATCTGAATTCTCTTCTTCCCCAGGGAGTTCTATTTTCTGGTATATAATTAGGTGTCATCAGCTGTGATGGGAAGAACTATACTCCACCCCATTTCTTACAATAAATGACAGATTTTATAGCCTACAGCTACTAAAATATTTGACTAACTAGAAAACAAAACCAAGCAATATTGAGAGGTTATTATTTTTGACAAAAATATAATTAGGTTAGTTACTAATAAACTTTTTTTAAGTCTGTTTTCTTCAAAAAGTGAAAGGCTGTTCTTTAAAGAGATAAAGTCCAGCAAAACCTTGCAGCAAATTTGAAGTCGTTGCAGTGAAGAATGTTGTAAGTGACCTTGACAAATATTTGATCTGTGAATTATACTAGCCCTTGTATATATGAATGAAGAGATTCATAAATAGCTAGAGAAAATGTTATCCACAGCTGTACACACTGTTCCTAATTTGGAGGTTTGCACTACTTTGCACTGAGAGCAAACTACAGACTCAGAGAAAGAAGGAAATATTCACTGGGGCTATTTTTCTTTAACATATCACTATCTGAAGTAAAGATGTATCAGCATTTTTGTTGGCTGACCTATTTATGCATAAGGGAGGCAGAGAAAGGCAGACCATTCCAGCAGGGTCAAGACTTCCTGCAGCAACTCAGGTAAGCCATCATACTTGAGAATCAACCTCCTAAGCTGTGATGCATACTAGAAACCTCAGTTTAAGTCCAAACCCAGACTTATTATTCTTGCCCTCTAAAAACTTCTTTGTTTCCTAAAAGTGGCTCTCTTTCAACTCATGAGCTATGAATTAATAGTAAATTGGATCAGCAACATAGAATATTAGATAAGATCTATTATTTTGGTGTTTAAAAATATCATATTTACACTGCAGCTAAAACTGGAACTAATGTTTGTCGTACACAGAAAAGTCAAGTCAGATAGGATTAAAAAAAAAAAAAAAAAAAAAGCTAAGAGAAGAGCTCAGGGGGCAAATCTGTCTTGACAAACTGCTAGAAGGAATAGGCCACATAGAATTTTATCAGTTCCAAATAATATTTAAGGTCAAATAGATTCCTGAAAGGAAGAGGTAACAAGCTCAGCAGAGGAATAACACCTTGTAACCCTGACACTGGAATAACAGTATGAACAGTTTTATTCCAAAGTCATTCTGAAGATTTTTTTTTTTAGTACTTGAGATGAATGTACATAGTCTCTTGCAGTGGTAATTGAAACAGTACAGATAAGAATAAATGTTCTTTTACCAGGAAATTTGACTTAGTCCTGCTCATGCAACAAGGAAAATTTATACTGATTACAGTAAAAAAGGTGATTCAAAAATATCCCCAAATTAGAAGAAAAAAAACAAAGAGGTGAATAGCAAATGCCTTTAACAACCAAAAGCAGTGTGTTATTTAAGAATTCATCTCTGTGACTCTGGTCCTATAAATGTTAATTTTTATTTCAATGGGATCCTACTTCTTAAGTGTTTTGGAGACTCAAGGTCAAAACTGAATATGTTTGATTTCTTATATTTTAATATAAAATTAAACTTAATTTAAAAAAATCTTTATGAAAGAATGGCAAACAATCAATAAGGCATCGTCTTACCACAGAACTATACAGAAAAGTAGACTTAGGTTTGGTCCAATCATATTTGCAAAGAAGCAAGACTATGTACAGTTGAAGGAAAGGGGAAAATATAATTGACAGAGATGATTCTTACATTGACTGGAATTGCTGAAACTCTTCAATGCATGAAGAACCTCACAAAAATAAATGTATTACTTCTGTTACTGAGACTACAAAATGAAGACATTTGAAATAGTCCCTTCACAGTCCACAGACTCCTTTGTGTACAACTAGAATTGTTCTTGTATCTCCCTTGTAAAAAAGTATTCAGTGGTAGAAACTTTAATTAAGAGAATCAATGACATTGTTATCTGTTTTTCCTTGGAAAAGATAAGATCTTAAAACTAAGGTCTTAGAAGAACTTGGATTAAAATTTAATTCAAACTAAGATCTGTATCCATCTATTTTGGAATATACAATGCTGCATTAGTCTAACATAACTTGTTAGAAGTAAAATAATGCAGTATAACCAAAAATGTAGTAGACAATTGTCTTCTGGAAGCTGATGAGCACACAAAAGAATTCTTCAGGTCACATTTTTCTGTGAGAACAGAGGCTCTTGGTGTATCTATTATCCAGCATTTTCCTGGCTATGTTCTGTTAATGATAAATTATTAATAAAGTGTAATTATACTTAAGAAAAATCTATTCAATATTTCTTATGTTTATTAAAAATCATGTTAAATCATGCTATAGGATTCCAAGAAATTATAAGCACTCAGAAGAGACACACACATAAAAAAAAGAAAAGGGGGGGGGATAAGCTGGCTTAATAGACTTAAACATGGAAAAGGCAGTTTAATAAAGCATAGTTTTTCTGGATAGAAAGAGCACTTGGAGTTAAAATAGGATTTCATTCCTTAACTGCTTTAAATAAAAATTAAAAAAAAAGGTCTGATTTATTTATTGCTTAAAAAAAAAATAGAAAAGCTATATACTACAAGTATAAGGATTGTCAAATAATTAGTTGTGCAAAAAAATCAATGAATAGAAAAATCAATGCATAGTTGGTTCCAAACAGCTCTTCCCTTTCTCTTAGTCACATTTACAGACAACAGAAGAATTTAATTTAATGTGTCTCTTTGCAGTGTATTTTGAAGAATATTTATTCCAGCATCAATAATGTCTTAAGGAGTTCTCATCAATCACTGTAGCCTTTCTGCCATCTTCCCAGTTAAGTTTGTACAACTGTTTGCAGGTCTGTGCTGTGGGACTGAAAAATTGATCCAGAGTAAAAATAAGCCATTTTCCCTAGTTATTTTTAATCAAAGGAAATGAAGATAAGGACTGCCAGATATGTAGGGACTGCCTGAGTCAGCAGGCACCAAAATAAGTGTTTATCAAACTGTAGCCTTTCATGTCTTATTCTGTCACTTAAGTGCAAAAGCTGGAATTTAGAGTTAATTCAATGATGAATGCTGACTGACTGCAGCAAGACTAAATCAAGAGCACAAAATAAAATCTTTCATCATATTCTGTTTTTTTCTCCAGCTATTATCAGAGTCTACAGAAGGCCTTAAAATAATGTTAGGAGGAATCTAAAATTAAAATATACTTTATACTGATTTTACCAGAGCTGCAAAGCTTTATGAGACATGGAACTTTATTAAACTTTTTCTATACAGAATTAGAGACAATAAGAACCCCGAGAAACTATTGATACAATACAAAAAAACAACTGTACCAGTGAAGTACAGCAAACAGATCCGTACTGTATTTTCAAAGTATCTGTCTGTTGTTCCAGAGCTACAAATAGGTCTTGAAACATTATCATATACATCCTAGAGATTTTGAAAAAGCATTCTCCTACTCTCAAGAAGTGTAATTATAACTCATAGCATATGATAATGAACCTCACAAATCCCTGAAGCAGAACCCTGCATCAGCCTCCCCTGGTGATAAACACATTCAAAGCTCTGTTGATCTGACAAAACTAGCTCTAATTCAAGGCGACTGTAACATGCAGTAGCCTTTCAACATAAGAGTGCTTTAAAAAAAATGATCATAGTATTTATGAAGGGAGCTTTTATGTGTTTTCTACTGCATGGACACAACTCTTGTAGTGGCACTCCAATTAAAATAATCAGGAAAGGTATTAAGATAAATTTTTGCTATTTTATAAAATGCAAATTCCAGTGACTAGAAGTGAAGGCCATTTATTGCTTGAATTCTAATAAATCCTTATAGCACATGGTCTTTTCATTGCATATTTTTGCATGGGACTCTAAGCAGATTACAATAGTTTGCTTACAACTAAAAATATCTCAAAGACAGCATGATCAACAGATTATTAGTATTTTGAGATCAATAAATCATGATTAATAAACACAATCAGAGAATCAAAAGTTCAGCAGAAGTATATATTTAAAAGAAATTTTAAAATCTTATAGTTTCAAATTTCTTAGTAATTTGGTTTAATAACACTTTGTGGAGGGTTTAGTGATTATAAGGCTTTGCCATGAAGAAAGTCAATAGCAATTCTGACTTTGCTGACTGGTTATCATGATCATTTTAATATATTCCATATGATTATGTTTAAATTGTCAAGGCAGTAACTTGAAATATTTTTTTCTCAGTAAACTGTATATTGAAGTTCAAAAGAGAAAATAATTCTAAGACCATAGAGAATATAGGGAAAATGCTATTTCTTATCTAGGTAGTATGCATAAAATAATTTCTTCCTATTTCACCATTTTTTAATTTATTTTTATGATTTTGGTTAAAAACTCCAGTTGTATATGCTCTAATAACCTTTCTTTTGGTATTTCTAGTATTCTTTGTCCCTATAAATTGAGCTTTAAACTTGAAGAAAGATATGAAAACACTTGACATTTTTTTTAGATTCAAAGTAAGTTCTATCTGAACAAATACTCTGTGCTCAGGGTACCACATGATGCAAGTCATCACCAAAGCTTGGCAGAGGTAGTAGCACCAGGACCAAAAGCAGTACAAGTGCCTCATTGAGACACCATCTATGTCAATAAGCATTGCTAATTCATCTGCACTGATTTTAGTGCCTGAATTAGTATTCCTACACAGTGCTTTTCTGTGCCAGGCAGCTATCCCACCCTCTTTGACATTAGCTTGAACATCTCTATGCCATTCTCCATGACAGGATATAGATACAACTGCTGGCCCTAAAATGGTTGCTGGAAACATCTATGAGATCACCATGGAACTGTGCTCCCTTAGATCCACTTCTCCTGTATGTTCCTGAAGAGTCAGAGCCACTGCACATACCATCTGCATAACTGCTGGAATCAGAATAACACTCTGTGTTGAGCCATGTTATAAATGGGTTTCATTAAATCTCTTTTTAAAATCAGTCAGTACATGCTCACCAGAGACTGACACATTTGCTGGTTTGTCAGTGGGTTTATGCTTTTGCTTATTTTTCTATAATATATACACTCCTATTTTATCATGTAGAAGAAAGCTTATTCATTACTTATAAATTAAAGTATTTTATAAACGCAAACATATTTTGTAACTTAAAACTCATCATTTCATATACTTCAATAGTCCAACTTTTTTCTTTGGCCTTACTTTACATTTTGTACTGTGATGTATATTTCTGTATTAATTTGTGATGTTACTTTTCAAATCCTTACATAATTATAATACTCATCATACCATTGAATATCACTGAAAAATATGCCTGTGTAGATGAAACAGAAATCCATACTGGGAAGTCTGATGTGCTGTTTCTGTTTTAAAAGATTCTTCAAAGGAAACGTGATATTAACCAAAAGGCATTATTCATGGTACTAAAGAGGCAACTGCAAATAATTTCCAACGTTATTATCCTATTCTTATCATTGATTTTTGTCTAAAATCAATTTGGGATCATGAATGAAAAGCTTAATATAATCTTTCAAAAATTGTATTTTTAAAAAAATTATCCGTTTTCAGCATCTTTAATTGTATAAGGTACTATCCAAGACTTTAGAAGTGACTTTTTAAGGTACAAGGCATTTGGTTTGACAATGACTTTTTAATGGTTTTTTCCACTGAATGACTACAAATAGCTTTCATGGAATGTATTAATTATCCAACACATTTAATGACATTGTCAAGAATTTTAAAAATTATTATTATTTCAATGCATTGACAGTACAAAGTAAAATTCAATAGCATGTTTTTGACAATATTCAATATTAAAAAATAAAGATATATTGATTGATAATGTTTCATCCAAAAGTATATTCTATTCTGGTCTTATTTAAATAAGACTTTTAAAAAACTAAATTTATACCTCTTTATACACTGTAGATAAACAGGAGAAAGGAATTTTATCAATCTTAACATCTGTTCAATCTTTTAATCTTGCAATCCAGAGGCTTGGAGCAGGCTACAGGAAGATAGACTGTCCAGGATCATTACTTATATTTAATTGTTCTTTTCATGTTTCTACAAAGTAAATAATTTCATTTGGATATACTGTCTTTATAGTGAACTGTGCAATCAGATCTCTTATCTGATTGATTTATTTGCCTCAGGAAGAAGACAGAAGGTTTTGAATGTCGTGTTCCTCAGTTATGTTGTAAATTAGAATTTCCTGTTCATTAAATATATTATCCTTTTGTGAATAATCACTCAGATAAATATTATTAGATTATATAATATAAAAGAAAAAAGCACACCAAATGATATTATTATTTGGATTCTAGTCCATATCCTAAGCCACACTCAGTGAAAGGTAAGACTACCTATCTTTTTTTCAACATCAGTAGTAGTGAAATGGAACTTTTATTCTCTGCAGAATCTATTCGTAGAGGGAAAAGTGTTTTAAACACTAAAAACATTCTTGGAAAAAATATATTTACAGTATAATTTTGAAATTATCCTTATTTTTGTTTCATGTTTAATCTTTAGCATTATTATTGCAGGAAAAGGGGTAAGTTCTGTTATGACATGTTTCATTTATTTCAGTGATATTCTTCAGAAATGTTAGTGAAAAGTCAGGGGTTGTAAATGAAGGTATTTTATATCCATTTGCTATGTGCTGTCCAGATTGAGTTCAAGTAATAGTCATAAAAAGTAAATCTAAACATAAGGTGCATTGCTATTACTCAGCCACTCTTTAAGTGTCTGATTAATGGTTGAACCTACTAAGATGAAAGGTATTTTCAAGGGACTACCCAAAGAGTGAGGTAGTTTAATGCATTAACTTTTAATTTCATTTTAACTCAGAAACAAGTGGTGAGGACAATAAAACTGTATGATGTTCTCTGTTCATTGTGAGCAATTTGAAATGCACATATAGGGAAGTACAGGTCTCATGCTGGTGGAAGTGTCACATTACAGGTCAGTGTAAGATAACTGAATATTTGTGATAAGAATGAATATTTGTGAGAAGTCAGAATAATAATGAAATTATGTCTTTCTCCTCACATCCCACAAATACTAGGGATGAAATGAAAATAATAGCTAATAGCAACTTAACATAAAGAATACTCCAGTATCATTAACAGGAATGATTTGATATAAAAGTCAATATGATGTTTTCTATACAAAACAAGTAATATACCTTTAATTTATACTTAATTTATATATAAAGTACAAGTAATGTACTTTAAAAATATTAACAGATCCATGGTTAAAATGGAACTGTAATCTATTTTTTTTCATTCTGGTCTACCCCATGTATCAGAGCTCTCATTCTGTTTATTGTTAAGTAACCAAAAAAAAAGATAGTTTGTTTTAACTTTTTACACTTAAATTAAGTTTCATCATCCTAGTACAACAGAAGCACATTTAATGGCATAGGTCAATCCATTCAACCAAGTCAGGGTTGCACTGATCCTCAGGGAAATTTTACCAAAAATTTATCCATTATGATAATCCGTACTTATTTATTGACTAATGGTCTTGATCAAATATTTGCTTCCCATTTGCACACGTTATTAAAATTCAATTCCTGTCTAAGTGAGATTTACTTTGTATGGAGGCCTCAGACAACTCATAAACACAGATAATGTGGAGTTTTTTCAAGAAACTTCATGATCCAGTTTCTCAGAAATTTTTTTAATGGTGAAATACAAATACATACATTAGAGAAGATACACTGATGTAAGAGTTACTTCTGCAGTTGCTATACTGTAAGACTGCTCCTTTCATTCAGCAAAGAGAGTTAGGAAAAGGTTTATTAAACTCTTCTACTGAAATATATTTTACTTACAATATCCAGAAAATAGTCCCTCACTTATATCCTATGTTGCACTAAATAAGTAAGAAGAAAAACTCCTGAATCTTCCAATTTCAAGACTGTATAATATAATTTTTCTTTCTGGTTTTGGTGGAGAGAAAAAAAAATTCTTAGTATTTTGTTAAATTTATAAAAGACATTTAGAGAGTAACTGCAATTAAAAAGCTTAAGTTAAAAGGCTTTTCAAAGAAATGTCATATCCTAGAAATGTGGACCTGCAAAGAAACTCAAATCTTCTTGCACTGAGGCTAGAACAAATACATTTAGACCAGTCTTAACAGTAATCTATCAAAAATACTCTGTAAAATCTCTAATGATAGGCACTCCACAAGCAATGCAGGTAATCCATTCTTAACTGTAATAAAAAGATGTTCCTGATATACAACATAAATCTCTCCTACTGCAACCCATTATTTTTTGTTTGCTTTTGGTGGCAATATTGACAACAAAAACTTTTTCTTCTTACATGAATTTGTATATTGGAAGACTTATCATGTCACCATAAGGTTCTCTTTTCAAGACTAAATGAGAAAAGTTTTTCAATTTTTTAATTCAGCTTTTGCTCAGTGGTCATATTTTCCACATCTATTAACCTTTTGTTGCTTCCATCTCCTCCCCTGCTTTACTCAGTACTAAAAACTGCATTCAGTAATCCTGTCAAGGCTTCACAACTGCTGACTAGATTGAAATACTTATTCCACGTGTCTCAGAGCTTACATATTTGAAATCTTCCTATTTCTACTAGTTTTGCAATATTGACTAATGTTCCATTTGCAACCCACTGTAATCCTGAGACCCTTTTCTCCAGTGTATTTGCCTAGTGAGCCATTCTGCATTTTGCATTTTCTTTTCCTTCCTAGGAAGTTTGCATGTGTCTTTGTTATTTTCTATTTTACTGCTTTGTACCATTTCTCCAGTTTATCAAAATCATGCTGAACATAATTCTACCTTCCAGAATGTCTATAACCTTCCTGGTTAATATTGTCCACAAATCCTAGCCCTTCAATTGTAAATGCAAATATTGCAGAATATTACACTCAAGTATTTCTTTCAGTCTGACAGTGAAGACATGCTAAGATGTCTCCGCTAAGTGATTCAACTGATTTTACATATAATAATTTCCAGTGACATCATATTTCCATACTTCTGACAGGGTCATTTGGAAAAGTCACATGCCAGCAAAGAAAAAGTGCATAAATACTTCCCTGTTATCCACTTCTTTGTGATGTCATGGAAGAATATCAGATTGGCCTCTTGTGATTTGTAACTGTTGTGATTTCAGTAACTAACTCTTTTGTGGTGACTTTTAATCAACTTCAGATTTTCTAGGTACTCAGATAGAAAATCACTGATTAATTATTTACTGCAGCATTATTCTATGTATAAGCTAGGCAAAAAATACATAATACTCTCTTCCTTTTTAGCTTACTAGCTGTGCTTTTCCATTAGGTGTACCCTCAGCCTTTATCTGATCTGTAAAGTTCTCAAAGGTGACTGCTAATGGTTCAGAGAGGATTTTAGTTCATAAATACTTTAGGGAAAAATGTTGTTAAGTTGTGATGATATGAACAAATCAGGTTCATCTGAGAACATTTTTCTCTGTTAACCAATTTTGGCTTATAGTTCTCGCACTTAGTTACTAGTTTTAATTACATTAAGCTTCCGATTACAATTAACTTTTTTTGGTTAAGAATAAAGAAAAAATATGAAGATTTTGCACTTCATTGTGTCATCTGTTATTCAGTCTTCCTTTCTGTTAAGTAATAGAAATTTGCTTTCTCTCGTATTTTCTTTATTTTAATGAATCTGTGAAACTTTTTCATATTCCTTTTTACGTAAGTTTCTTGTGGTACCTTTTGTTCCTCAGCCTTTCAAAGTTTGTTCATACACACTTTCATCTTTATTGTTAGAGAACCAGACTACCCACCCCTTTAATGGAGTGGATTCTAAAACAGATAGGAAGACCAAGTCCTCTTAAA
>NW_010235098.1:22713-26930 GCF_000690775.1 Eurypyga helias
AAAATGAGAAGGTTTTAATAGAGCCCTCCAGACAGATCAGTGCCATGCACAAAATCCCAAACCACAACCAGAATGAAGGGCAGCATAGTCATGTTAGTGCACCAGTCCATCTGTCTAATTAGGCCTGTCTCTCAGTGGGAAACTGATGCACAGTTTGCCAGGGTCTCTGTGTGGAGATACTCTATCCCACAAAAATTTTTTATTTATTCAGAGCAATTTATTGAGCACTAACCAACTTTATTCAGAGCTAATCTCTGAAAGCAGTGCCACTGACTAGCATATCCTCATCATATCCTAAATATTCACTTATAACCTCAGAAACTGAATATGAGAAATACCTTGTATTATTAATTACAAGCATGTTTTAGTGCATGTTATTTTCAGATGATCCTCTTTCTTTTCTTAATGGACAATACAAACATCAGAGTAAGTGTTTATGAAGCACAGAGCTCCGAGACTTTAGAAACATTTGTATTTATTATTTTGGTTAGTCTGGTTAAATCATTACATTTTACTTTCTCTTTATGCAATTGGTCACATGGTCGTCATTACCCAGAAGACAATGCAAGTACTTTATAGACTTCTGTAGAGTTTCCATGAAGGTTTTGTTAAAACAATCTCCTGTCTACTGAAAAATCAAATGAAAGCTTTTACTTTCCAGTGTTTCCATAGTGAACTGACAAACCATAAATATTGGAGGCCTGTCTTTGTCAGTCCTGTACATTCTTTGAAAAAAATTAAGGAAATTTTTGAGACAGAGAGAGGCAAATGAAAGAAACCACACATTCACTGAAATTTAGAAATTATCTGTTCAGGCCAGTTCCTTTCCCTGTTTTATTACTTTAATCCTTATGTTTTTTCTTTTTGTTTGTGGTATGGAATCAGATAGTCACACATTAAAGAAAGTGGAGTTCAAGCCATCCACATGCTGCCTTAAGAAGGAACATTGTACAAGTCCAGCTTTCTGGAATATCACTGACAGGCACCACACCTCTTGGCCTCCATCACTATTTTGAGAAAAAAGGTAGCCCTATATACCACAAATATGGAATTTAATCAACATGATCAGCTAACTTTCAATAAATCTTTTTGTGATGATAATATTTAAACACAAATCTTATTTACAATTATGTGGTTGGGAATTAAGTGTACACATAAAGTCCAGCTCCACAGCTATTATGAATTTTCAAGTCTCCAGTGGCTCCAAGAGAACTAATTGTATTTATGATAGTTGTGGAATCACCTTAAGAAGAAGAAAAGGCATTTGGAATTTTTATTAACCATGACCTATAAGGAAAAATGGACAGATAACATTTACTAATACAGTACTGCAATGAAGTATAAAACATGGCACCCAAGAGTCAATGTAAATATGAAAGAATAAAATTTCCCATCCTAAATTCTAATAATCTCAGGGCCTTGGTGCAAACACCATCTATTTATCTTTTTGTTGTATTTTTATCCTTATCAACCTGCAAATAGCGTCAGAATGCTATACATATACATGATGGATTATTGCTATTATGCTCATGAGAAGGGCAGACATGAAGTATGAGAACAGAATTCAGCCAGCAAGTATGATATAAATTATGTATAAGTAGCTTTTAGTGTTTAGCACTTTGAAAAGTTCAGTAAGTGCATGTAACTGAAGTAAATCAGCTAACCCTGTGTCACCACAGGACTATTTGCTTTAATAGTGTATTTAAGGCATTTTTCAACATGCTTAAAAAGTGTATGAAAGTAACTCATTTGAATTATGTAAGCAAGATACTGCTCTGGACATAGAAGGAGAAAGTTTGCAGGACCGTTGTAAGGCCTTAGGAACTAATTACCACTCAAGTCTGATTAAAGATCTAATCTGAGATTTTATGGCTTGAAGTAGAGGGGGCTGACTGAGAGTCCAGCCTCATCTTTTTCTATACTGTTACTGTTAGACTGCACAGAGATGCTTAGCATAACTTCCTTCAGCTTGAATTTTGAGGGTATATAACCTCAGAGGGGACACAGATCTAGGATTTTTTTTTTTTTTCCTCCTTCAATCATTGTATTTATGCACATTCACACTGCATTTTTACAGCCTTTATATTCTGCATATTACTGTGAAGGTAAGGATGGGGACTGCTGAGAGGATGAGAGCTGGGTGACCCTTGTTTAGCTGTACCAACTCCTTTAATGTATGGTAGCCATTATATATTATATAATAATCATATATTGTTTTCATAAGGTACCTAAAAACAGGTCAGATTTTGCAAAATTATGTGTCTGCTACATTCATTGTTGAAAAATTAACAGAATTGCAGTACTTTTTTAATGGTATTTTTTTTATGGTTCAGCTTGTCCTTGTTTCATTTTAATATAATAAATGATAAAATTTTATTGCTCTTGCCTACATAAGCAGACACACTAGCTAAAGTAATAGCATAAAGTATCCTTTCTTATAATCTTAATAATGTTTACAACTGAAATGGTTATCTTTTCCTCTAATATACGCACGGATATAGTCACACCAGCACACACACATGCACACAGAGCCCAGTGGGATTAAAGCACTGTATGTGGTTCAACATCTCATGGAAGATCAGGAAACTATAGAGGAAAGTACTTTCTTGTTTGAAGATTTGAAAGAACCATTCTTAGAGAAAAGGGAGGAGGCTTCTGATGTTAGTGATCTTGCCCCTTTCATGTTTTAAAAAGACTAAAGGAAAGTTCCTCTTTCATCAGCCTGAGGTAGAAAAGAAGTGGCTTTCTTAACTCTAAATATTTAAAGAAGGCCTCATAAAACTTGAAAAAGGTTTGAGCTGTTTCTTTGTGGGACTAAATTCTTAAGGGTATAGGAAGACATACATTGATATTTACCTCATAATATTTTACTTCTTCTATAATAGATGTATGTATCACAGGGGTATTGGTATCATTTTGTAGACTTTGCAGCATCTTGCTTTTATATACCTTCAAAGGGTCTATACAGTGTAAGTTCTAAATAGAAAGCTTTTTAATACTTCTTGCTGTGTGAGTGTACATCTGTAAAAATCAAAGGTGAAATGTTACTGAGATAGATCCGTGATACATGTTTATTGATAGATTTCACTGTTGACCTGAGACATCTGAGGTAAGGCTCATTGTACAGCAAAGCTCACACAGCATGCTGTCACACAAGGGATTCTTCTAGTGGTTTTGAATGCTTAAAGAAATGGGGTGGACATAGCAGTACTTGTGGGCTAGCTCATTGTTGTGGTTTAGCCCTGTAGAAAATTAAGCACCACAGGTTGGTCTACCACTCGCCCCGCCCCTCACTCCCAGTGAGGAAGGGTCGGAGGAAAAAAACCAAGGGAGGCTCATAAAAGAATGAGATAAGAACTATTTAACTATATAAATTAAACTTATGGAGTTATTAACAATGCTATTGCTAATAAGTAATTAAAAGAACAGAAAAATAGAACAAATTATACAGGATCTCACCACCCGTGGACGGACACAGCCAGTATCAAGGACAGCAAGCAAAAATAAATCCAAAGGTCTGAGGAGAAAAACACCGTCCCTGAGCCTGGGAGCTGAGAGCAGGGGGAGAGGCACTTCCAACTGCCTCTTCCCAAAGCAATCTGCCTGACAAAAGACACTGTCTGCTAATCACCCAACAGCAAGTCCAGACAAAAATTGCCGGCAAGAACCTCCGAGGTGACACACACCCACCCGCCCCCCACCCCCCATACCTTCCTGGTCCAGGGTCTGCAAGCTTCCCCCTGGCCCGCTCCCAGCGCTGCCGGTACAGGAGGGGACAGAGACCACTCAGCTTGATGTATTATGGAATGAAACAAAAATCTTATAGACTGCCCTAGGGGAGCTGCTCATCGCTGCCCAAGACCAGGACACTCATGTTTGAGCTGAAATCCATCAAAGTGAACATCCTAGAGCTAAGAAAAATCTGCTATTCATTGAAATGTAATCACTGAAAGAGGAATCAGTTTGAAGTTCTTAAAAAGTAATTTAAAACATTATCATATAATAACTTGAAAGTTTTCTTGTTAGAAAACAGTATATTTTCAAATAATTTTTAAACATTATAATTTTCTATATTATTAAGCAAATTGTTAGGTTTTCGGTGTTGAGTTGTAGAGACATTCTCTTAACGTCACTGGTATTTATTTCTCAGAATATTCAATATCTGTAAAATAAGACAGTTTATTGGACGAATACTGAGGAATATTCTCTCCTGCTGA
>NW_010235098.1:26961-47610 GCF_000690775.1 Eurypyga helias
GCTGAAATATATAGCATAACATCATTTATTTGGAGTACAAGGGTACCTAAAGGCACTAGAAAGAGTTAGACATCCATTGTACAAAGCAAATATATGGAAGGACACAAGAGAATGTGCCGGTTCACAGGACAGCTGATAGCCTTCATTCCTTCGGGCAGACATGACCATCAGCTCTGGCTGTGGCACCCTTGCAGGCCTTTAGCAAGAAGTGAACTTTTAAGGCTGGTTCCTCAGCTGGTACAGCAGAGAAAATGGAAACAAAGCCATATTTTATTCCCCTGACTTTAGAATCAGCCAGGGGCAATCTAATCCATACTGCAATTTACAGCAGTCTGGCTGCCCAAGGAGCTATTTTGGCAGCTGAGAAGCACCAGAGCCTAAGGTCATTCTCCATTTCTCCCAAAAGTGCCTGTATTCAAGGGTTAGAATGTGAACAGTATTAAACTTTGCTTTTGCTTTTTCAGCTGGAATGTCTCAAACCAGCTGGAATAGAATTGACAATTGTCTCATTGATGCTGTGACTTCACTTAGTTTCATTATTGCAAGAGTAGCTTTTGAGAAATAAAAGGATGCTTTACTTTTATAATTAGTTTATTTTTCATAAATGTGTAAATTTCAGTCTCTGGTAATTCGACATATGGATATTTGTGAATTTCATTAGTGAAATGTAAAGAAATTATTTCACCTGTTGTTAAAAATCATATATTTCAGACATTCTGTCTCATATTAAGAAAGTATTTTTATTACTTGCTCCTGTCTGATAATTTGAAAAATCTGTGTCAAAACAACTCTTGATTTCTGGTTGATGGCTGGGACCTATTTATGAGTGCTTGAATCACGGTGTAGTTTCCATTTTTAACGTAGGAATTCCTTTTTCTACTCTTTCAAATTCCAATCATATCAATGCCAAAGAAAAATTAATGCAGAAATTCTTCCAGTCTTTGAGTTTGTACAAACACTCCTTAGCAACAACTGAAAAACACCAGTATTATCAGTACTCTTCTCCGGCCTCATACCAGTTACTGTGAAGAAATTAACTCTGCCCTGTCCTTGCCTGCATTTTGGATTTGTGCTGGAAATAGTGTTGATAAACCAGGGATGTTTTCGTTACTGCTGAGCAGTGCTGACACAGAGACAAGGTCTTTTCTGCTTCTCACACCACCCCACCAGTGAGTAGGCTGGAGGGGCACAAAAAACTGGGAGGAGACATAGCCAGGACAGCTGACACCAACTGACCAAAGGGATATTCCACACCATATGATGTCATGCTTAGCATATACATCTGAGGGAAGGAGAAGGAAAGGGGGGAGATTTTGAGTGATGGCATTTGTCTTCCGAAGTGACTGTTATATGTGTGATGGAGCCCTTCTTTCCCAAAGATGGCTGAACACCTGCCTGCTGATGAGGAATACTGAATGAATTTCTCATTTTGCTTTGATTGTGCATGCAGCTTTTGCTTTGCCTATTAAACTGTCTTTATCTCAACCCACAAGTTTTCTCACGTTTACCCTTCTGATTGTCTCCCACATCCTACTACAGAAGAGTGAGCCACAGCCTGTGTGGTGCTTACCTGCCTACCAGGCTTAAACCACAACAACCTCCAAATAAAAAATTCTGGAAAAGACTAGGAATGAGCTACTGAAATGTAGCTAAAGTAAATGCCCCCCAGAGCTAGATGGAAAGTGAACAGAGTTCTTGAAGTTAAAACTTAGACTTCAACACCTGAATCTAGAGGCAGACTTCCAAAAATAGAGTTTTTAGAGCATCTAAGGATCAATTCCATTGAAAGTCAGTTTAAAAACCTCACCTGGGCTACTGATAATATCACTTACTGAAGTCAGTTAGAAAGTATAAAGACACAACTGTAGGCACTCACTTGCAGTTCTGCAGTGTAAAATGCCTTTGACGACACTTTCTTTACCACACCTTTACTTATCTTTTTAAGTTAAATATCATGACCACCCTAATTTGGAGACAGAGGAATTATTTTCTGCCAAACTCTGTTAAAGAAGTGGCGCAAGTCTGAATAGTGAACCATTTCTATGAACAATCAAACTACTTGCCTTACTAAACAGTATGCTGCTTTCATGTGTTGGACTCTTTGTCCCTCTGGTTCATAAGAGTCAAAAAGGCTAAAGTATCTTTTTCTTTCAGTACTCAGAGTCAGACTCTAACAACGCTCTTTTACTGAGGTTACTCGGTTATGAAAACAATGTAACTTCAACACTGTTTTAAAACAAAAATTGTTTTGAGAAAAGTTTTAAGTTCAATGTATTTACACAACTTAGCAAATATTTTAATATAATACCATTCATCATAGACTAAACAAAAAATTTTCCTGCCACCTGCTCTAAAAACTAACAGAAAAAACAGATCAGATGACCCAAGAACTAAGAAGTAAAGAACCTGTAGAGCTCTCAATGAAGAAGCTTTCCTGAAACCCACAGGTATGTGAAAGTCTTCTAATGAATGCCCAAGTATTTGACACAGATTCTGTCAGAGACCCTAGTAATGCTGGGCAATTTCAATATTATCAAATAATAAAAAAAATATTTTCTTCAAGAAAAATACTACTAAATAATTCTAAATAAAAAATGAAACCCCTCTAAAACTTCTCCTTTTCGTACAGCAGAACAAAATTCCAAATATCTCAAGACTGGATATGTTGTTGCAAAGAAGACATACCTGATATCACTTGGGACAAATATGGTAAATTATTCTAAATCCATGAAGCATATGTATCTGCCTATGGAGGCATGGAAATAGAAGTGGTACAGAATTGTTCACGTTGTAATGAACCAAAAGGGTTTTTTTCAGTTGCTTTCTTCTCTGAGGAAAATGGTGGATGTGCTAGAAGGCATTTGAGAATATCAGTGTATTCAGATTCCTGTTGTTGCCCATACAAAGTTATTATCCAAACAGAAAATCTCTATATGCATAGTTTAAAACACACATATCTGTTCAGTTCTTGGCAGATCTGAGTAGGTTCTTGCATAAATTTCCAGGATGAATAAAAGTCTCTGTTTACAGTTCTGGCTGCTGTGTATTGTGCTGCAAGATAGCAAAACCTCTGTGCTACACCAAATGACATTCATTAAAATGAAAACCCAAGCAAGCAACCTTCACCAGCTGATGAAATGGTACCCTATGCTCTTAGTGAGTTTCATTCAAACTGACGACAGTAGTGATTTACCTATTGTGAAATTAATCTTCCCTAAAATGTCTAATGATATCTAATACTAATCTAATACATTATTTTTATCATAGGAAATCAAATACATCATTAATATTTCTGCTTGAGTGACTTGGTTACAGCATACATTATTGTACATTGTAAAACTAGAGATGAGAACAGTTTGGTAGGGAGCAGAATATGAACAAAGTCTGGACTGTGTCAAATACTTAAGGGTCTCACAGCAATGGCAAGAGACTCCAGAACTGTTTAACATCAGTCTTTCAAAGGGTTACTGTAAATGCAGTATACAGTGCGCTCTGCCTTTAATCTCTTCTACATATGGCTTCTGGGACTACAGCAATGCTGGATGGTGCTGAGATACCCTACTCGCAGCTGAATCATTGAGAAGGAATATTGTACTAGTTAGTCCAAGCTTGTAAAGTTCAGATCTCAGATCTTGCTCTCCTGGATCCTGCCAGTGTTTCCAGCAATGGTTTCATGGACTTGCTCTCAAAGCAAAGGTCAACAACATATTTTTAGCTATCAGTGCCTTCACTAGCAGCTTCAAGTGTGTATGACAGGAAGATGAAAAGCATGATGAATGAAAATGTCATGATATCACAACTGTCTGGACTGACACTTCTCTGAAAGTTTGGTTTTATCTTACGTTCATAGTCTGTATTAAAAAGCTGCAATAACAAATTGTATATCTTCATTAATACCAACCCTAAACATTGCTAATATAAAATTGAATGGGTACTAAACCTGTTACAACTTAGATAGGAATAGCAGCTTGATCCTGTATCACTATATGTTCTTTCTAATGCATAATGGGGTCATCAGGCAGTTAGAGCAAAGCCTTTGCAGAGCCCATGAAGTCTGCAGTCTCTGATAATTATCCCATAATTTCTGGTGTGTGACTAGTAATAAGGCTGCATTTGCAATATTCAGCACACTTCCCCTCTATTTTTTTTTACACTTTCTTTATACTTGTTAAGAAGCTTTAACTAATTTCTGTACTACCACACAAATATTCAAAAGAATCTCTTTAGAAAGTTGTCTCTTTCTAATACTTGTCCAGTAGTTGGACTTTGTCTAAAATGAGCTACTACCACTTTGAATAAAGTGAGCTGAGCAAGTGTTTGGTTGATAAGCCATTTCCAATGATGCACTACGTGATAGCTATTTAGAATGTTCCAGAGGTGTCAGTTGTCCCAGTTGTCTGTGCATTGCAGACTCACTTATTGGAAATCAGAACCTTTAATAAGAAGCCTATTTACAGAAACCTACCTTAACTTTCAGGATCCACCACCAAGTACAAGCATCGGCACGCACAAAATGAACATATTGACCTAGGCTTGATATGTTCTGGAAAATACCATGTATATAGGAAGAAGGATTACCTGCCCATGTAAGGTCTTACACCACACACTGGGGTACTCAATACCTACCAGAGTAGCCAGACCAAAACCTACTGTTCAATCCAAACTGAGATGTAAATGTATTCCTTTTCTTATGGAAAAACTTTCCTGGTGTTATAACTCCCCAAGACCAGAGGCTGAAGCTCACCCTTTACTTCACAGAACATACACTGCTCTGTAGATATGGATCAGTGCATGAACAAGGTTACTTCTTTATACCATTATTTCCTTTGAGCCCCTGTTCTTAGTTTACCCTTTGAAGAGATTAATTTAAACTTTTGGGTTTGTGTGAATGAGAAGAAAGAAAGAAAGAAAAAAAGGAGAGACAGTCTTCTGGTTTCTTTCTTTAGCTCTATACCTTGCTTTCCCTCATCCCTCCATAATATGGCAGGTACAGGTTTCAAGACAATTTTTCAGATTTTAATATTTATATATTTTATTTTTCAAAGTTGTACCAGCTTATTAGAATTTAAAGAAATAAATATAAAATTACCACAGCATTGCTGCTGCTAGGAGATCAGCTTTGGCTGACGGTCAGACATCTTAATTAAATTGGGCTTTTCATTAATTCTGTGAAAGCTGGATTTTTAGTCTGTTTTTATTTGTTATTATGTGTCTGTACTTCTGTTTAAACATCACTTAGGTTTAGTATTATTCTGAGTTCTTTTCTATTAATATATCTTGCTGTTGTGATTTAACCCCAGCCAGCAACTAAGTACCACATAGCCACTTGCTCACATCCCAACTTCCCCCGTAGGATGGGGAAGAGAATGAGAGGACAAGACAACAAGACCCGTGGGTTGAGATAAGAACAATTTAATAACTGAAAATAAATTAAATAGTGATACTAACAGTATTAATGATATGTAATGAAAATAATACTACCACTAATAATAAGAAGAATATTTAATTCAAATAGTAAAAAAGAAAGCAAATAAGACAACCAGTCATCACCCACCAACCAATGCCCAGCAAGTCCCTGAGCAGTGAGAGCCAAAGCTGGGGACAGCATGAGCTGAAGCTTGAGAGACAGATCCAGAGAGCCAGACCCAGGAAGAGAGAGTCCCCATGAGTGAGAGAGAGACCTCAGGCCCACTCTCCCCAACTTATATACTAAGCATGACATTTTATGGAATAAAATATCCCTTTTGTCAGTTTGGGTCAGCTGTCCTGACTGTGTCCCCTCCCAGTAGAGAAGAAACTGGGAACACAGTTATGGTTTCAGAAATTAAAAAGTCCTTAAGTTGATATAAATATTTCTTAGCAACAACTAAATCATTAGTATGCTATCAATATTATTCCCAGCACAACCAAAGCGTAGCCTCATACTAGCTACTGGGATAAAAATTAACTTTATCCCAATTAAAACTAGCACTCTTACTTTAAGATTTAATTAGTTGTACAGAGTTTACATCTTGATGAGTATTATATCTGCACAGTATGTCCTATAAACATTTACAAAATGTCTATAGGCTTTTAATATAAAAGTAGGTTTTAAACCTTTCTAGAAATTGTTGATTTCCTACTTTTCTGAATTTGGAGAGTCAGCAGTTCAAATAGTAAATATATGTAGGAGGTTTCCCTTTAACTTATTTAAAATATGCATGCTATTAAAAGTTACAAAGATTTCTAAGACTTTTATGAACTTTAAATAAGAACATGTCTTTATTTTATGATCCAAAGCAGCATTCAAAGGATTGATGCTATAACTGCATCTTCATTTGAAAGAGAAGTAAAACTTTGGTAAAGATGAAAAGGTAAGGACACTTTGGACCAGAGACTTCACTGTTCATAATATTGCATAACCTACCAGTAAATGAAATACTAAACATAATGAATTGGTATGTCAAAGCCCAGTTTGCTTCTAAGATCAAAAAGGAACAACATGCATTACATGGTCAGGTTCACTTCCTTTCCTTGATTTAGAAGAAAAAGGTGCAAAAATATTATAGGCCAATGCAGAAAAAATTACTTTAAAAAAACCCTGTAGATTGTCATAAACATTGTCATAATATGGCAAAACAACAATCATAGAGAGCTAAAATGATTTCTGAATTTGCACCCATTGTCCTATTATAATAAATGGGCCTATTCTAAGTAAGGAAATCACATTTTGACACATAGGATATTAATGTCTTTCTTCTTGAAACAAACTGAATAGCCCAAACTCTAAAGAAAACAAGAATTACCAATACAGATTGTTACTCATACAGTGTATCTGTTTACACATTATATGTGTAGTGTATATATAATACTCTGGACTTTAAAAGGAAACCTTTTAATTATCAGTAGTTGTAATCAGGTTCTCTCAGCTCATGGAAGTATTCAGAGACAAATAAGAGGCAATGAAAATATTTTCAAGACTATAGAAGATGTTACTGAGGAAATAAAAGATATTTCACCTCAATCTTACAAAATAATACCCTTTTTCAGGGGCACTTAAGAACATAAACAAAAAAATTAACAGTGCTCAACTCTCATGGAAAAGTACCTTTTTGTCAAACAAAACTGGCAACTGTGTTGACATAGCATCTCTGGACTTCTCTACAGCTTTTGCAATTGTGTCACATGGCATTTTTAATTTCCTATAATGCAAGATTTTTAATCAAGAGGGCACACATTAGATGAATTAAAAACAGGCTTATTGGCAGATATCAATAAGTAGGGCTGTTCCAAGCAACATCCCCTGAGAGAAACTCCTGGTCCAACATTATTCAGTACATTCTTATAAACAATCTAGATGATGAAAGAAAATCTTAGTTGATTAAATTTGCATATGACACAAAGATTGATGAGATAGTAAATAAAAAGGAGGCATTTTACTGTTAGAATTTAATCTAAATCGCTTGGCCAAATTGTCAGAATCCAAAAAATTACAAGTAGAGATTAATGCACACTGTAACAAAGAAGCACAGGTTACACTACCAGACAAGAACTGGTATCTTAGAAAGCAGTAACTCATAAAAGATTTGGAGGTCACCTTTTAAGGTTGCTTCACTATGAGCTCTCAGCAATGCTGTGGCAGGCATTACTGGAACAAAGTCCCTTGGGCACAATTTAGCAACCTTAACCTTGAACAACACAAAATATAATCATGATAATTTCTATGGGAATAGTTTACAAAGGATGGTGAGGGAACAAATGTAAATTTACGGCACGATGATGTAACTTTCTAAGTAGATAGTTTTAGAATAATTTTACAGTTTCTACAAAGAGCTTGTTTATCCAGCTACCATTGTGATCCCCGTCAGCCTTTAGTCAATGAATCACTCTGGAAAATCCATTGGAATCAATCTTTCTATGCTCTTTTCTCTTTTACAGCTAAAGGAGTCTTTTTGCTCATGAACAGCAAAGCTACGTATAAGATTGCATTTCAGAGAGAACTCCTGCGTAAAACGCCTGTGGTGAATTAAAACTCTCATGAAATTTCAAGTCCTGTTTTTCATGCAGTACGCAGAAGGTTATAAATAACGAGTTTTTGTATTAAACTTGCCCCACTGATATCACAGTAGTTCTGTAGTTTCACAGATAATATAAATAACGATTTTATTTCTTCAAAGTGAAATATGAGCAAAAGACATGCAATTATAATAAGTATCATGAAAAGGTCTGTCCTGTTCTGCTCCTTTTAGGACCTTTGGGTGGTGTAAAAAGCACATTGTGGAATCATCTCATCCTTCCCAGCAGCTAATCCTGCAAAGTGCACGTAGGACTTTGGAGAAATGAAATTAAATTGATTTTCGAGTCGAGTGTTTTGCCCATGACCATAATCAGTCAGTGATCCCTCCTTGTCCTTGTCTTGACCCACAAAATATTCCTGATATTTTCTCTTCCCCACCCCACCAGGGGGAGGACTGAGCAAGTGCCTGTGTGGTCTTTCATTGCCGGCTGGTCCCAAAACAGGACAACGTTGTTCCACTCAATTGTACTATGGTTGTATCAGTGAAGATACTGGAAAACCTACTGAGGAACTGTGCAGGTCAGAGTTTAGCACATGATGTTTTGAGCTCTGTTATAATAAGGCAATAGAAATTTGTGAACTAGAAACTAGGAATTTGCAAGCCAGAATTCCTCTCCATCTCTGGAAGGTGGCACACTGTGTATGTAAAGTATATGTGCTATGTATTACATGTTACTATTATTTTAAAGAATATTTTACATTTGATTTTTTAAAATTTTGTTTCAATTGTTATTTTGGTTTAAAAGAGAAGGAAAGCAAGTGTTAGATTTTTCTTTTTTTTGCTCTCCACCAGTACAGTCTTTGTATAAGTGATTGAGAGCAACTAATTAATTCATTGTAATTAACAATTGAATATATAATTTTTACTTTCAAGGGCTTGACTAAAAATTGATATTTGAACCATGTGAGAGAAGAAAAGGTTTCAACATAAAACTTACATCTCACTTGAAGAGGCAATAGTGGCTTTAGGATTTTTTTTTTTTTGAGGGAGAGTATAAAAAACTCATTACTTTTCTGAAAAAAATTAAAATACTTTTTTCTCTGGACGTTGTGAGAATGTGTAGGCAAGAAACTGATCTTTTAGTTTAACCTTAGCTTTTGCTTTGTATGCCAGAGAAAACTACAATAAATAGGATAAGCTGCCAAGTTTACATTTCATCTACTTATAAAATTATATGTTTATTTTTTCTCTGGAAGTGTGGATGGGCAAATCATATTAAAGCCATACCTGACTGTTTTCCAGCAAACCCACTCTTCTAGTTATGTAGTTCATTTTTCTCTCACCTCTTTGAATTAGTTTCAATGTTTAATAAAACTTTATTTACTAGGAGTGCCAAAAAATGAGTCAATAAATTTATTGAGCATGATCTGAAATAGAAATGTCAAAGATGAATAAATTTTAGCACAGTGTTTACTTTATAATTTTATTTTTTCCATGGAATTCAATTCCTCTGTAGACTTTGAAGCATAACAGCAGCAGAAAATGCAGTCAGAGTACCCAAGATGAAAAAATGTAAAAGTTAACTTAGTTTTAGACCAACTGCGCTCATTTTAGTTGGCATAGAGCTATTTTTTCTCACAGTAGCTAGTATGTGGCTATGTTTTGGATTTGTGCAGAGAAGAATATTGATTGGATGTGCATTGGTCAGTGAGTGGAGAACAGTTGTACCATTTGTTTTCTTTTCCTTTATTTTCATAATATATTATTACCAGTAATAATAATATTAGTAGTATTTTTAATTTTATTAGTATCACTATTTAATTTAATTTATTTTCAATTATTAGACTGTTCTTATCTCAACCCATGGGTTTCCTTGTTTCTTCCTCTGATTCCCCTCCCCAACCCACTGTGGGAGTGGGAAGGCAAGCAAGAGCCTTTGTGTGGTATCTGCTGGCTGAGGTTAAAGCATAACACCAATAAATAATGGCAAATATTATGAATGTTGTATTTAATAAAATACTGCATCTACTGTATTATAATCTAAATTCTAGTCTGTTCAGCTCCATATATATCTTCCTAGAAGAACTTTATTTCTTTTTATTTTTATAGCCAAATTATTAGTCTCCTTGCCGCTGTATGGACTAAGTTTCTTTAGTGCATTTCACTTGTATTATACCATAAGCAGTAAAATCCAAAACTGGAACATAATGTCTTTAGCCCAAGTTACGAATAAAAGTATATTTTATATTCTACTATGAGAACTTTTATAAAATCATTCCATTCTTGGTGATATTTAAGAACCAATGGTTTCTGGGATACAAATGGACATGTTTGCACTCCCTTTTTAACTACAAAACTTCAAACTTCATTCAATATAAGCAAATTATCATTTCATCATTCCTTACAAAGTTGTGGCTTATTTCTTCATCAGGCTTACTACAATGTCATCTGGTATTTCTCTGCATAGGTACTATGCACTACACACAGTGAGCACCTGCTTTTCCAGAAATCCTGGATTGACAAAGACAAGTCTCAAAATCTTTCTGGGCAGCAGGAAGGATATGTATGAACCTTTGCCACCAGTGTCTGCAATACAGCAGTTGTAATTATAGTGAGATCTAGACACATCTGAGTTAGCAATGAAGAAAACCTGTCAAATACAACGCTTGAGTCAGTAGCCTTCACTGGACTTAGATGTTTTGGGAATTCAAGTTATTCAGCTAAAAGTTAGTGCAGCTAGATTTGCATTACACAAATCACAGTGACGACTACAGTATAGACACACAATTTGTTACTGTTCAGTGCTTTTTACACTGTCTCTGTCTCAGGAATTCCCATTACAGCACCCACATACTAAGTGCAAGCTAGGATTAATGAATTCTCAGCTGCAAAAAAAAAAAATCTCATACTCAAAATGATAAGTACTTGACAGTTTGTAGATAGACAACACTGAAACTATGTTATCTGCCCCTCCAGGTCTTCTTGCTTCTTTGGTCCAAAAGATGGAGTATTAGAAAATTAAATAGGAGCATTGATGGATTTTTCCTACAGGCACAATGAAATTCTATTCTTGACTGAGCTTTCTAAGGGCAATAATTACAACATTATAACTCACGAAATATTTAAGCATAGATTTTAAATCAGTCACACGTACAGCAAAAGGAAATCTTTGACTTCAATCATGAGAAAAAGAAGAAAATGTGTTCCCAAGCTACTTTTTTGCTGGGGTTCAAATCCATCTACAGAAGAGGTTATAGATAGGTACAGTACTGTGTTACCAATGATCAGCCTTAACAGTATTTGCTCCCTAGAATGAGGCTTACTTAGATACAACTAAAAATAAACATAAGACTAACGCAATTAGATTTCCAATTGCTTCAGCAATGAAAATCATACCTCCTTTAAAGAATGAGGGAAAATGATGGAATTTTAATGCAAGGCTTCTTGAGGTAAACAAAATACAAGATTTATTCTTTAAGGGAATGTATGCTATTACACATATATGAGTGCTGAAAGAATATCCATGAAAACAATTAAGTACTGCAAAGTTTACAAGGGGCTGCAAAGGGATATCAGGAATTGCCTTTGCCTGCTGCTGCGAATATGGGCCTATCAACTGCTAAAGTATTTCAGCTGAAAGCACTAGGCAAAACAGGTAAGATCCTTATCGAAATAGGAGGGTAGCTTGTTTGCCAACTACCTGGCCTCTTGTCTTACTCCGACAGATCAAACTATGAATCAAATTTCATAAACTGTCATAAACTTATGACCTACTTCTTAAACTAGTTATTCTGGAGTAGCTAATATTTTTATTCTAACAAATTTGTACTCATTTTTCAAAACAGTTTTAACTGTATTATGATCTTCTTGTCAACATTAAAATAGCATACAATCTGCTATGATTATATGTATGCTTACAGATTACTCAAGCTTGGTGATGCACTGTTTCCGAACTTCTGTTCGAGATCCACTGTATTATGGCTAGCTGTAATCTCCTCTGCATCTCAGCAATATTCCACATGCTCTACAGTATCTGTAACCTAAATCTCAGGTTCATTTGTGGTTGAATAGTAGAATAATAATTTCAGATAACCCATGATGTTTAAGTCTTAGCCCTATATTGATGATTTTATGGTCACGATTTAGACGTTTCAAGGATATTTTTGTATGAATAAAATATTCCGGGGGGGGTGGGGGAGGGAAATCACATACAGAGATGTAATCTTGCATTAAAAAAAAAAAAATCTATTTCTCTTGAATACAGTGAAAACAAACAGTGGAGTTAACTTGCTCAACAACCCACAGCTATGACTTGAAGTGCAAATATCTTTCTTTCTGATGCCTCTAGTCGTTATGCTCACAAATCCCTCTCCAGGATATATACCAATTAATAAATCCTAAGTTAACTGCCAGGGAAATCTCTCGTCCAATTTTTTGCTTCTGGTCAGCTCTGGGCAATGGTCACATCCATGACAACCTTTGCTCATGGCTTTCTTCCTCACTTCATTTACGATGACAAGTTTAAAAGTGAGATTAAAACTTGTTACCAATTTTACTTCTACTTCCACCTTCCTGTCACTACCAAATACAAAAGTCAAATTCCATGTAGGAAAACTTCACCTCCTGCAATGGGACTGGGGGTTATTTTAGGTGGTGGTGGTGATGAAAGTATTACAGGATTTAATTGCTCCCTTGGTTTTGTATGCCATACTTTGAAAAACTCTAATTATTATATCATTATATTATTTTAATTCATCCTCTATATCCAGCCATTATAACACTTCATCATTCCAAAGTAGTGAAGATCAGATAAATGCTTTAATATTAGGACATTACGATTTTTAAATCCCTAAGTCACCAGCACTCATTACAGACTCAGGTTTATGTAATCACACATAGTTGTTAATAGTCTGATTTTATTCCTCAGATGTGGTATTTTTATGTGCATTTGACTTAAGCAAAATATCTCTTTGGTACAACTTCCCTACTTATGTCTGTGAATTGTTAGAACAAAAAGAAAAGCAATTATATAGTAGAATTGTAACTCTGTATTTATTTTTTCTATAACAATTCTGTATTAGGTCAAAACCACTGTTTGTGAAGGTAGAATTAGAATAATGTAAAAAGAAAAATTTACCAGCAATGGGAAGACCTCTACCTCTTCCTGTCAGCTCCTGTATATCATCTCATGTCTGATCTGTAGCTCTTCTCCTGTTCTCATCCTTGTTTCCCATGCAAGAGTGTCTTTTTAAAGACACTTTTAATCTTAGTATGAAACAGATAGAACTGCACAAATCTATTTTACCCATACATATACATGCTCCTTAATCACCAAAATTGCCAACATTATTATTTTTAAAGATTCATTAATTCAATTTTTCAGTCATAGGAAGCAAAAATAAAAATTGGCTTTAAAGTCAAATCAATTTTTCCCCCCACTCTATCTGCAGTGAATGTCAAATAATTTGAGTTATTATAGCAACTTTCATAGCTATTTATGGCTACTATAATTCTTGCCAGAGACCTATATAAAGAAATAAACTTTTGTCAGAACATGCTAGCATTCATACCTAACCCAAGATACATACAGTAACATGCTGTCTTCTGTAAAGAGCTTGTTGTTTAATTTTAAGTTATTGCAACATTTCATAGTTTTCCTAGGATAGCTTCAAACTGAAAATTGTGCAGATTTTTTTTGTTTGTTTGTTACACAGGATTTCCAACACTGCTTTCTTTGAATACTTGTATGTGGAGAGCTCTTCTCCGGGGACAAGGTCAGTCCCCACCAAATATTTTTGGCCTTTGGTGCAATCAAGTCTTGCTCGCCCTTGCCTTAGCAACTACACTGAACTTGTAGCCCCAAACCCAACACCATGACACATTTGAACAAGCAGTAGAAATTGGACTTAGAAGTGCACAGAAGAAGAGGATGGATGCTGCAAAAGCACAGTAACCATTTATGGGAGAAGTCTCTTCCAACTAAGAAGCATTACAGCCATCACTGCCTTTAGGGGTGAATGTAGAGGTCACTTGAACCTCTTATTCTTCGCATTCTGAAAAGCTTTTTAATAACTTTCTGACAGTTCAGCCTATAATAACAATAATAAATGACATCTAAATTAGATATTTGCTTGCTGATGAATAAATGCTGAACTTTTTGTGTGTGTGAATGTGACATCCTTATGTATCCATGAAATGAAAAATAACATTTGGAAGCTGAACCAAATAATTAAAACAGTTACATTTCCAGGCAAATGTTATGTTCCAGTATAAATTAATCCTCTGCTACAGCAAATTACCAAAATTGGTCTAGGCACTTTAATGAAAGCAGAGTGTTAACAAGTAAATATAGAATCCTCTGAAAATATAGTCCCCAAAATGTTGAGCTACTGGCACAAAAACACTGAAGGGAGAAGAAAAGTCTTAAATTCATCCCTCTAATCCACAAAAGTCCATCTTTTGATGTGGGATGCTCAGCAGTGAATTCTCAAAGTACTAAAGCCATTTCTATGATTTTCTTCAGGCTGGATTCTCTTTTTTATCAACAGGTGGGTAGCATGGGAAGCCATTTTGAATATGAAAGGCATTAACTGTCTTGTTTTTGTTGGCTTAGCCACTGTAGATGTAGGCACCTGAATTCAATTCGATCCTTTCTGATGCTGCTAGATTATTATAGCTCTTGTGTATTGAATATCCTCTGTGAGGTTCTCTCAAGTTCATCTACTGAAAATTCACCTCCTGCAAATCCTAGAGGGACAACTAGATTCATCATATTCCAATACAAAACATAATAACTTCAATTCTATGCATTTCTAAATGTGTAAGAAATTTAACTTTGATTACTAGGAAATATCCTGAAAAGTAGAACTTCCAATCTACTCTTAAATTGGTCACATGCAATATAACAGAGTCCCTTGAAACTCAGGTAAGTGCTCTAGCAGCTAAGTTACTGGAACTGACTTATGAAGTGTGGATTTCGTCCTGGCTATGGTTAGTATGGTGTAGTTAAATATGAGTGTTCCAAGAATATACATATATTAATGTTTGGAATTTTTTTTGGAGCCTGCTAGAATTAAACAACCTTCAGCATTTGTGTGGTGACAAGCAGAAATAGGTGGAAATGTAATAATTTACTAATGAGGGTTTAAGTGTCCAAGAAACTTAGGGACCTCTAAGATTAGGGACTTCAGGTTATCCATGTTAATTTTTTATTTCAGATTGGGAGAGGTTTTGAAGAGCATCTCTCAATTATACACTCTTACCATCCATCGGTTCGCGTTCTGACTACAGAAATTTAATTACACTGGAGTACATATAGCTGGGAGACTCATCCCAACTGCTGATGACTAGTGCTAGCCTGAAGTAACTCCCACAACATAAGTACTCTGTGGTCATTAAGTCGTCAAAATCAACCCTTTTGCAATGCAGATCTACTCCTATGTACTGTACTAATTGTAAGGTGATCCTCTTTTGAGGATCTTGGTTTTGGACAAAGTAACACAATCCCTGGATTTTAGAAGAGTAGACATCAACCTATTCAGAGATACTCTTGGTGAAAAGAAGTCCAGGAGAGCTGGTTGATATTCAAGGATCACCTCCTCAAAGCTCAGTAAGGTCCTTTCCAACTGGTAGGAAATCAAACAAAGGCAGCAGGTAGCTAGCATTGAAACAAAATGTCAAAGAGGTGGAAGCAGTGGCAGGTGATCCAGAAAGAATATAGAGCTTCAGTCTGAGTGTGCAGGGATGTGCTTAAGAAAGCCAAGGCCCACCTGGAGTTAAATCTGGCAAGGGATGTGAAGGAAAACAAAGAGGGATGCTACAAATATGTAAACAATAAAAGGGAAACCAGTGTAAAGGAGGATCCACTGCTGAATAGGGCCAGGGATAAAGGACATGGAACAGACTGGGGTACTTAAAGTTTTCTTTGCCTCAATCTTTATCAGTAAAACCAGCCTTCAGGTATTCCAGCACTTGAGACCAGGAGGAAAGTTTGGAGCAAGGAAGATTTATCCTCAGTGAAGGAGGACCAGGACAGAAATCATAAACAAACTGCATGTACATAACTTCACAGGGCCTGACAGGTTGCACCCATAAGTGCTGAAATTCAAAGGCTTCTTTATTTAAAGTTGCTAATGTATATACAACAGTATGTAAATAGGTAATGGCTTTGTTTTGTGATGAAAAAGAATAGTGAAAATGTTAGTCATGCTAATATTTAAAAGTTGCCTTTGAGGTTTTGAACTCCTGAAGTTCAAATAAAGGAGAAAGTAAGGACAGCCATAAAGAAGACAGAACACAAAAGCAACTCCTTAGTCATCTGTGCTTACTTCCTGGATCTGTGGGAAAGTAATTCATTTCAATGGTCAGATCGGCTTGAAAAGGAGATACATGTTAAAAGATTTTCTCAATTCTTATCTTTGCAGGAATGTCTAGTATTCTCAGCTTAAAGAACTGAGAATCTAAGTTATTGCAATCAACCAAGCTCTCAGTTTTCAGTTCTACTCGCAACAGTTATACTGAAACTAACGTTGGTTATATTATATTGCTGTTGTAATATAAAAAAAAGAAAAAGAAATGTCTGTTCCATTGATTGATGCTCAAAAAATAATGGTATTTGATTTTGAGGATGATACTGTTGTTCTTAGCTACTTTACCACTAAGAAAAGTGCCTTTATTTGATGTTTAACTTAGGTGCAAAACAGTTACGATCATTTGGATAGAGGACTTTATTATACATTCACTGAAGACAGCAGAGTTATTTTTCATTTTCAAGCCAGCCAAGAATATGAGGTTTTGCAGATTTGTTTTTTTAAATACTAGTTATTTCAGAAAACTTGAGTATTTGAGAGTTCAGTGGATTCCAGACAGCTACAATATATAGATTGGATCTCTGTCAGTGTTTAAAAACTGAATTAAAGTGAAATAACTTTTCTTCAGTAATTTTCCTGTTCTGTTTTGTTACATATTCAGCTAGTGCCACCTAATAAAAACACTTCATATTCTTCAGTTACATGGAATGGAAAGTCAAATCTAATTCAAATCTAAAACCATACTAAGTAGCGCCTTTTGCATTTCTAAATATTTTCTAGTTAGCACAGCAAATACAGAAAACAACTCATCTGAATTACTGTCTACTAAAGATCAATGTAAAATGCAACCATTACATTGCCAAATACAGTACTGAATTTAACTACTTGTATACATGAAAACTTTAAACATACTTAGGTTTTCTCCTATCACTTTTATTATTTTGACCATATATCTGCACATATGTATCTCTGTCTATTTGTCATGTAATTTAAGTGTGTTTACAAATAATATTGGTAAAATATATGAATAGTTAAATACTAACTAACTATTATGACTTTGTATGGGAATTTTATCCATGCAAACATCAAAATATGCCATGCAGCTTCCTGGAAATCAGAGTTCTAGACACCTGTGACTGCTCCAACTGTTGTCATACTTAAGAATAAATGTTTCACTTCAAAACAGCCCAGTTCCTAGATTCCTAGGGAACTACAGGGTACTGTGACTCAGGGGGGGACAGTACAATGAGAATGTCCCCACTTTTTATGGACCTGCACCACATGAAGCTTAGTTGGGCTCTGCTTTCAGCTATTTACAACTGAGAGGTTAAGTGGAAAATAGCTTCAAACGCTTTTCTTACTCCAGAATTCACAATAATTCTGGAGCTTTGGAGTCTTATTTCTAAATTTTCCATTACAAGAAGACGTAAGTCCTGTCACTTTCAGATGAGAAAGCACACAAGAGGAAAGGTGTTTCTTTTTCCATATGTAACTTACCTTTCCCACCAGCGGCTATATCAGGAAATTCAGAGACACGGTGAGTCTCATGGTCTTAGATTTCTTTCTTAAACTCACAGTACATCTCCACTGAAGAGCTGTGGGAAGAAAAAAGCCAATGTATGTATAGTGTAATTAACAAATTTTTCTTTAAGCTGTCTTTGGAAACATTTAGCAGACTCTTCCTTCAGAGAAAGTAATTGTATGTCCTGACCTGGCAGTTTATGAACTGAATAAAAGATTCTAAGAAGACATACTGTGAACTAGATTATACTGACTGTGCTGTGCAACTATCACTGTTTTATATTAGACAGCAAGTAGACAGCAAGAGCACTTATTTGATTACAGTTTTCTAAAGGCAAGATTCATGTTTACAAGGAGAACATCTGAAAAGGAAAGCAGATTATGAAATGGTTTATCAGTAATAACAGCATCTGGAGCCAAAGGCTGAAAGAGACTTGGCCTCCTATTTAGCCATTTCCAATGCCTCTTTAACCAGAAAATCAATTAAGTGGCTTTAAACTAACGCAAGCATATCTGCATAGCAGAGCAGAATTTAGCCCAGAGGTATTGCTTTTCAATCTCTAAAATGATGATCATCTGAGAGTCTGGCTGAGGGAAAAGAAGCCAGAAACAGTGAGACAATCAGATGGTAGGCAGGAAAAAAAAAAAAAAAAAGACCAAAAAAGTAAAACAAAGCAAAAAAAAAAAAAATTAACATAAGAGTTTAGTGGGTAAACATGATTTGGAAAATTTATTCTACTATTTTTTCAGGGAACAGTGACTTTAGAAAAAAGACCATGAGAACAATAATTTGAACTGTGTCTGAGTTCATCTGTGTCTCAGCCCATTAAACTGGAGTGTCTGCACTGTGAACCGAGGTGTGAACTAAGATAATTACACTAATTGTTATGACTGGGGAAACTGGCTGTAGTGGGAGAAAAAGAACAGTTTTTTAGAGGATGTAGAAGAAGCCAGGCAATACAGCTCTTTCCCAGAAAAAAGGATGCCAAATTTTATTGTGGAAGTTGAAATATGGGCAGAACAACAGTAAAGAAAAGTTGCATCTTCTCTGCCTTGCACTGCAATTGTACTGCTTGTCCTGTCCTATAAGCATCAGGAGGCATTTGAAAGCCTCCTAAATATCTCCTCCTCTCTGTATTTATCTCCATCCAATACAGCTGGTCACAGTAGCTGCTCAGTTATATTAGTTTTCCTTGACAACTTTACTTTCTCTGCTTCTGATGCATTCTGTTCAGCTACAAAGAAGTACATGAGACACAGGACAACAGTCCACATCTACCTAAAATATCTTGAACCTACTACTGCAGTAATGAGCTAAGAAAGGGTGAAAAGGAGACAGTAGGGATAACAACAATGGTAACAGATTGGCTACAGGCTACATGATTAACAAGGCCATTAGCAGCTTGTAGTGATGAACCAGTTTATAATGCAATAAATAGAGAAGGCAATTATCCAATAGGAGGTGACAGTAGCACGTCACATGTGGACCTCAGGCAGCATGGCAGAGGCTGAGCCCAAGGTAGAACTCCTTTGCACAAGGGCCAGGCCACCAGCCAGGACTAGGACACATCAGTGGTCAGCACGAGTGTGCCTCAGGGTCTGTGCAGCCAGTCTAACATGGATCAGAAAGGCAGGGACTATGGCTGGTGTGACTGATGTAGGACAGAAACATCAGACTAAAAATCGCTATCTACCTGAGCCATCCTGTTTATTAAATTAATTCCCAATCTGTGGAGTGTTGTGGTTCTGTGGTTTTGCCCTCCCCACTCAAGAAATTATAATTTTGATAAAAATCAAGTAAGAGAAGATTAAATAAACAATCTTCCAAAGGTAAAGCACACACGAGTAAATTATTAGTTTGCCTGTTTCAACATGAGGAAATATATACATATGTAGGTAATACCTACCTACAAAATGGGAATGAAATTACTTATAAAAAGAATAGGTATATTTTACTCAGCAATGTGATTTGTCTTCTGCAGAGTGTTTGCAGATGCTGCATCAAGTAAATTCTGCATTAAGTTCCATTAGAACTTCTGCCCTCTAGTACAAAATTCTAGTGGCAATGGGGCAGCAGGGAGGCAGCAAACTTCCCTGTGCAACAGGTCTGGGCAGCCTATCAGGCTCTCTGTTCCCCTCAGAAGGGAATCACCTACAACAAAGACCCTCCTCCTTTTTTAATGGAGGCCGTCATAATGGGTGGGGCTGACAGGGTGATCCTATGCAGCTCCCTGGAGGGACCTTCCTCTGCAATTGCCTGGCCCTTAAGTTACAGAGCCCCACATCTATTCTGCAAGGGAGGGCAGGAGGGGATACACTTACCTCATGGAGCAGGGACCCATTTCCATTCCACTCCTTCTCTTAAATTCCTTCCATCTGCCTGAGGGCAAGAGGACATGAGATCAACTGCAAGCTCTGGGACCTCCATCTGCTGCCTTTTCCTTTGGGGTGGTATGTTGGCGGAGCAAAGACCTCTCTCTTTCTCACACTCACTGTTACTCCTCAGCCTTTCCCTTCCCCCTTCAGCTCTGCCCCCAGCTGAGCAGATCATCCCCCCGGTCACCCCTCACACGGGGCTGTCTCTGCTGCCCGCGGGTACCAGTGACAGGCTCAGGCGCCTAAAAAAATGAATAGTTGCTGCCCATAGCGGCAGCGCTGTCTGGGTCACCACATTCTTCTTAGCAGGGGCTTTCTTCCAAAATAACCAACACAGCTGCAGCCTGCCTCACACAGGAACTGCTGCACCACACTTCCTGAGAGGGGTTTAAATTCCCCTCGGTTGCTCCTGGCACCGCCCCAAGTGAAGTCAGCTGCTCTCGCAG
>NW_010235099.1:0-19447 GCF_000690775.1 Eurypyga helias
CCCAGCCTGTACTTGTGCTATCAGACCCCAGGCAGAGGCAAGGATGGACCCAACGTCAAAGCTCTCCAAGAGAGATTTCAAGATGCATCTTACGCTGGTCTTTTGGATGCTAGAGGACCTGCTCATCAAAGGTGGCTTGAGGTACCAACAGAGCCATTTTCCCCCTGGTATTTTGTGCCTTAACATACTTAAATGTTTTTCAATATTTAATTTCTCTAACCTGAGGGAAGTACTAGTGAGGCTACAGAGACCTTTGGCATGCAGCCTGAGAACCCAACATCCAGTCCATTCACTGTTTTTTCTATTATTTTGCCCAATTTTAGAGCATGGCATATGGATTCCACTGTCTTCTGACAATTGTTTCTAGAAACTTTTATTGATAACCCCTCTACATATTACTTTTCACTCTATTCACATGAGCATGTAGATGAGTTTCTACATGAGCAGGGCAAGCTTGAGTAAGATGGCTGAGAAAGTTACTGCCCTTGGCTACAGACAGTAAATAACTCCAGTGTTAATCAGCAACTACTTCCATTTACACTGCTGTTTTGCACTGTAAACTGCCGGGCTTCAGGGTCTGCGTGGTGATCAGCTAAAGCATCTTTGCTGCAATGGCGGAGCAAAAATTGAACTTAAGAGAACTGTCCAAAACTTAAGCATCCTGCTGGTAATTAAACCCCCTTGTGTTACTGTTATATTCTTTGCTGAATGAATTTACATTGCTTTTCTTTCCTTTGTGCCACATCCATTACAGAATTACTGTGGTTATTTGAGGGGCAACATCTGAGGTTGTTACAACTTCTGATGGGAGTGGTGAGACATGGGCGGAATATAGCGTGAGTTTTCTGTGCAGCAACATTTAGTGTCTGGAGGAAGCAGGCATTCATGTTGCTTGCTGTCGCTGGCTGTCATGCTGTATACGTCTGGCACCTTAGAGCAATCGCTTTGGATTAGAGATGGCACTGAGCGTGCGGAGGAATAATGGTACTTTGTTGTATAGTAAGAGAGGGCCTCACAACAGCCCTTTGAACGAGTTCATTTATGCTAGTCACTGGCTGGGTGTAGTATGACTTTATCTGGTACATGCAGGCATTAAAAAAGAAAAAAAAGTGCCTACTTATGCTCAAGGTGGGCCAGTTTCTCACTGTTCAAACTATAATATCAACATTGGCTTATGGGTGCAGTTATCTGTTCACCTGTGTGCTCGCTCTAGTAACCAGAAATCATGGGCACTCTCTGCATAAACCTCAACATGCAACTGCATGGTTGTTTTGGTTTTCTGCAATGTGGTTTATTTTTGGTTTGTTTTACCAAGTAGCCTACTGCACACTGAGTAGCTTAAGCTTCCATTAGCTGCGAATAGCAGCAGTTTTTTATATAAAGATATACTCATATTTGCTTTACTGGCAGCATAGTGGGTAGAAAATCTATTGGTCTAGTTTTCTGGAGCGTTTTTCATTCATTTTGAGCATCATGGGGCCTGTATCATCCATTAGCTTTTCTGTCAGTATTTATTTTGGATCTCAAATAACTCAGTTTTACTTAGCAAATACAAGATAAAGCCAACAAGAGCATTTCAAAGTTCTGATTTTTTTTTTTTTTAGAAGAAAAAGAAACACACTGATAGCTGAATTTTGCACTTTGCAATTTCTAGTGAATTAGCAAAATCCCCTCAGCTGGTTGTTGGAGCTGATGGCAAAACAAGTTGTGATGGATTCTTAAAGGTTAAGTAGGATGATTTGTTCCTACAGAAGAGACAAAATTTACCTGTTTATTGTGCTTTTAATTTGCCTTCTTAACTAAATAGCAGAAGTCACCACCATAGTTAACCATTTTCTTCCTATGCATATATGAACACTTTTAGAGTACACTGGAAGCATTTCTCCACTTAAAAGTTATGTAAGGAGAATAAGATATGTATTTCTGTTCTGTATTATTGAAACCACTCAAACGACTTCTGTGCACTTCAGCTTTTATCTCTGAAGAACTAATAAGTAAATAAAACACTTTACATGAATCATGGATATCATTCATTTTGCAGAAAAAAATCCCACATTTTTCATTCCTCTTCGTCTGTATTCTGTTTTCCTGAAGGAATCTGTAACCTCTCCCTTGTGATCCTGTTTGCTACAGGTGTGGTCAGTTATCCAGTCCTTCCCTGCAACACTTACAAGAGGTAACAGGCACTAAGTGGATATGCTCCAGAATCTCGGGATGTGGGGGGGAAATAATGTAAAAAAATAGTGGATAATGTGCTTCTTGAGGATTTTTTCTCTTAAAAATGTATATTTTTAAAAGCTGCCTTTACTTTTGAAATATTCATATTATGCTGATGCAATATATCTGTATTTAGTTAGGGCTGTGTTTCATTAACCATTCTCACCTCAACTGTCCCCAGCTTCCTCAGCCACATCCCTTTTGGTTTGCTGTGTTCTATGGTTGACTTAAGATCAGAAGTGATATTTATGAGTAAAGAAATTTTAGTCAACTTGGGATTTCTTCATGTTTTAAATCAAGAGAGCTGTCAATATGCTATTTAATGGAAGATGTAGTATTTGATTTTGAGATCTTAAGAAAAAGAACAACTGGTGTGAATCCAGTACATCTGTAGGTTTAAGTTCTGAAAGTGTTTGATTTTTAATTTTTTTCTTTGTTAATGCAAATGTGCTGCCATTTTTCATATTGTGGAATGGAGCTGCAAATGGACTAGAGACGTAGTCATCTTACCAGATTTTTAGACCTCTGGTCTCATGTAGACCTCTGTTTTCAGTGGAGATCAGCCGTACTCCAAATAGGCCTATGTTTCTGTGCTGACTATAATAGAAGTCTAGTTGACTAGCTCTCACATATCCGTCTACATTACAGATGTCTGTAGGTGGTCAGATGACTCAATCTGACTTTAGAGAAGGGAAGTGTTGAAGCTTCCTTTGCCTCACTTTGTCAGTGTGCATAAAAAAAAAATCTTTGCATTTTATTTCACATTTGAGAACACTTCAGGAAACACTAATGGTGTACACATGCGCATATATATATATATGTATATATACATGTATATAAACATAAGTAATGGAAGTGTGGGTCCAGAATGTTTTCAAGCAAAAATTTGCTCTAGGAATAATTTTTTTGGTTACTTTAAAAATGACTGTTCATTTGTTTCACAGTAACCATAGTTAGAGTCAAAGCCTCTAATATATTGATCGGCAGTTGTGCCTTATGAGTCCAGATTGGTTCACAAGTTTGAGCAAAATGTCTCAATCTTCAGAAATCAGCCATGAAAGAACCAGGAAATGAAGTAAGTGTACCTGATTTTACCTTTGATTAGGTATTTTGCTTTTGTGTAGGCAGAGGGAAGAAGCTACTCATAATAACCCCGAAGTAGCAGAGAGAATCAAGTACTTTCAATAGTATTAAGTCCCTCTGTACTAATCCTTTAAGCACCCTCCAGCAGATTGGGTAGCTGATCTAACCTTTGCTGTCAGTACCTATCAGCCAGCCTTGCACTCTGGAAATGAATGAGCTGAGCAGGGACAGTGTCGCAATATTACTGCAAAAATTTCAAATAAATACTATGTGGTGTCTTATTCCAGTTACGTAGTTCTGTGTTAGTATTGAAGAATCTGGGTTTAGGTTTGTTTGGGCTTTCTTTAAATCTGTAGTCTTTACTTTTAAAGGAGGAAAACTTAAAAACATTTCCCCCCCCCCCCTCCCCACTGTTTTCAAAATATTTTTAAAGATTATTATTTCAAACCAAGGTCTTGAATTTTTGGATGATTTGGAGTTATCAGTACTGGAGGAAATCTGTATCTCTGTTATCCTCATCAGAATTTAAAGATCCCTTGCTTCATGGTCCAGTAAATGCTTTTATACCGTACCTAAACTGAAAGACAGAAAGATTGAAATGCAGCAGTGAGGGTTTCGGCAATTGTCCTTGACCTTTTCTGCACAGCCAAAACAAGTGCTGTTTAACCTTCTTGGGATAGAAGAGGTTGCTGCCATTTTGCATAACCCCAAGTGTACATTACAGGTTATCAGGACTTACGTAGCTCCTCCAGTTCTGATGATACTTTGAGAAATACTATAAAACACAAAAACATGTAAAATGAGGCACAAGCACAAGAATGCAGTGCACAGAATATCTTGGTACTGAAAGGCCTGTTAATCCCTACCTATGTTTTTTTAGTGTAGTGTTCAAGGTATCTAGAAGTTGGGTTTTTTTATGAGTGTAGCAAATATTGCTATCTTTATGAAAAAGTATTTAGTTGTCTAGGGTTGATTTAGCTTCCACTGTCTGATAAATATGGCTGGAGGAAGAGGAGGAGGAAGTCCCAACACTGTTCCCCAGACCTGCTACACACCCCTTGCATTATGATGTGAAGGTCAAAGTTTTAATAGATCCTCTGTCCGAAAGAAGCAGACCCTTGCCTGCCCTTTCCTACAAAAAATATCCAAATTGTAAGGCTGGAAGCTACATTGGTCAGTCTTTAAAAAGAGTGAAGGATTGTCTCCACAGTCCCATGATAAGGGCATTCCCCGGACAAAGGGACGACTGAAGATTGATCCATGGTTCCTGAATCAAGTGCAAATCCCGGTGCAGTCCTAATTACTGCGCTGCTATGACATGTTTATCATTACTCTTCCCCATCCACTGTCTCCACTTAGTGTTTCACAAGACAAGAAGCAGGCTGAGAATGCCAGCCCTGTCACTGCAGTCCTGGTTTAGAGAGGGACGAAGGTACGGTGATGCTTATTTATTTTGCCCATGAAATAAATGCACTGCTCCTGGGTTGTTATTTAAAAAAAAAAAAAAGAAAAAAAAAAACCCAACAAAAAACCAACCAAAACAAAACAGTGGTACAAGTTCCATTTCTATTTCTAGCTATTTTTAAGAGGAAAAGTGTAAGTTGTCTGCATGTGCTAAAAAGGTTCTCACGTCCTGCAGGACTGTGGATCCTGACTTCATGAAAACAACTACCACAGATCACATAGATACACCTGAGAAAGATGAGATTTTAGGCACTTCTCTCCCCCACATTTCCTCCTAGCTAGTTTAGGTGATCTTTGAATTACACAGAAACCGAGTGCTAAAAATAGGGCTTCTGTAAATTTTGTGGAGGAATGTGGCTGTCGGAAAGCCAACCATCACCATGTTTTAGTCCTGTCTGGATTCGAACTGCAGTGACAATGCTGGCGCACTCAGCTTGCTTTTTGTCTTGTGAATTATTTTAGTAAAGCCAGTGGATAAGAATGAGTAATTATGGAGGTGTCATAGCATCACCATAATTAGGATTGCATTGAGCTTTGCAGTTAAATTTTATGCCTAATGCTCCCCTGCTGTCCCCCATCAGTGCACCGCATTTGAAGTACAGCTACAATTAAACCATCATAAAGCAGAGTACACAACTAGACAAAATGATTAAAAGGAACCTGAATCCGTGTGTTGTTTAGAGAGGAATGACTTTCTTATGACATTGGCTGTTCTTGCTATAGGTTGTAGATTTCCAAGCACTTCAATTTGGTAATTTCCCCCTCTGCCCCTCTATTAATATTATAGTATGTGTCACCTTGGGCCCTTATATTTGTCCGAGGCACCATAGCCTCATCCAATATGACACAAAAGAACTATAAATAATCTTGGCTCTCTTTATGCTTGAATAGTTCAACATGCCTGAGATGCCTAGGCACAGTTTGTGAACCCAGCTATATAGTAATCCATGGGATATAAAGCCAGTTCTCTTTTTGAAATATACATTGGGTTTTGTTTTCTTTAGTTCGGATATTCACATCAGTGCTGTTTTCCAGGAAGCAGGCAGAACATGAATGAAAAAGTCTCACTGTGCTGTTGAAGCCCAGCACACCTGCAAAAATCTGCTGGAGTTTGCAATAACCCCAGGGTATTTTTGGCTTGTTCTTGAGCATTTGCTCATTTCCCTTTTCCTGTGGTATTCTGAATAGGCATGTAGTAGCATCCATCTGCTAGAATACAGGCAGAGGGCATATGTGTCTTAATTTGGGGGGTTAAAAAGCTAAACAAAACACTTAAGTATTTACTGAATCAAGCAAAACTAACCAGTGATTCAGTCTTTTGGGGTAGGTTTTCAAATCCACTCACCTCACATCCGCATTCCAAAACAAAGTGTATGGAGTTGCAGATGTGCCCCAGAGCAATTATTATTAGGTAGCTTTGTGTGGGTCAGGATCTGTAATCCAGTTAAATATTTGGGAGCTGCGTGGAAGGGAGGTGGAAAGATTTTCTCTTGTCTTTTTCCGTGCATTTAGGAATTTGCAGGAAGAGGAGGAAGGGAGGAGCATGGCAGCTGAGACCAGGAGTACAAGAGGTGACTGGGGAAGCACCTCAAGTCAAGTGGAAGTGAGAAGGCAGCGTGTGCATGCGCAGAAGGCAGGTCATGTAGTGATTGTCTGGGAGCAGTCAGCACATGGTTGTGTGCAGCCCTCAGGCCACCTGCACCAAGGGAGGGCCTCAGAAGCATCCCAGGGGACCAGCCCAGGCCTTGCACTAAAGGCATAAGATGACTCCATGTCCTAGAGAGTCTGTACTGGCATTGTTTTTCTGTGACTCGGGAAGCCCCAGATAATCATAATCTTGTATAAAAGGGCAATGAACCATGTGGTAATTGCATTGTTTGGGTCCGGTTCTCATGTGCTGAATTAGCACACAGGAGTCTCAGTTGATGTGTGTGTGTAGTTGGAGATTACCACGGTGTTTGATGGCAGTGCCAGTCGGTGTCTCTCTGACTTGCCGTTTTCCATACAGATTGCCTTACTGCTAGGAGCTAATTCTGCAAAGTGTGTAACATTGAAAGACAGGTTAGAGCCAAATGCCAGGTTTTGGGTTCCTTGTAGCAGGAACAGAGAGCCTGTGTCATAGGGGGATCTGTATTTGCTGATCTGATGAGACTGACATTTGGGGTGTACTACGAATTAATGAGTCATTGTGATGTAGTACTAAGCAGGGATCCTAGCAGCAAGTTTCCATTTTGTTTACAAGATATTCTGCTTGTAAAGCCACTCAGATCCCTATTGGACAAACTATTCAAACTTAGTAAAGTTCTTATTTATAAAACTTTACTGACTTCAGGAGGAAGACAGCTTACTATAATTTCTGCAGGCACGTGCCCTGTTCCAAAAAATATTTTATTGCTTGAAAATATTGTTGCTTTTATTTTCCCTAGAGCATGCAATGCAATTCAGACAGAGAAATATATTTTATTCCAGGAACTTTTGTAATAAATGAAATGTTGTTTATTCTATTTTTGCTACACTTTGCACTACAAAAGCATGAATATCTTTTAATAACTCATTAAACTGACAGTCATTACAGTAGATTAATTCAAAAACATTGGTGAAAACACTGTAAACTGCACTGAAGCCAAAAACGTAATCATAAAAGTTTACTAAAGTGTGCCATCTAGAGGCCTTTGAAAGAGCAGAAATAACACTTCAAGGTCTTCAGAGAAACATCACAATATCTCAGTATTTTGTCGTAACTGTAGGTAATATTAGTTAAAACTCCACTTTCTGCATGACATGTTTTGAGTGGTGACAGGAAATAAACTCAGGTTAGTTTCATCATTTTTATGATCTGAAAAAACGTATTGAAAATGGACTCCCAGTTTTACAGGTTAGAATTTTTTTCTTGCCTGTATATAGCAAGACTTTCAGTTTTCATCCACTTAATCTGTTTGACATAGCACTAAAAAACTTCTTAAATGGTGCTGCATAATAAACATTTGCATCATCTTTATTGTAAAGAAAAACAAATTAATCAAAGCCATAGGTAAATGTCGTCTTGTAAATACAGATGATTGAAACTAAAACATGAGGAATAAGTGCACAGTAATGACTTTTGTTCCTAGGGCCTGTCTACATCTTAACAGGTAGTGAAACAAAGCTTTGTAATTTTGAAAGCAAAGGAAAAATAAATAAAATAAAGTAGCAGTAATACTGTTCATGAGGTTCATTCTGCAGAACAGAATTCTGTAACAATCCCACAATAAAACCATCTTCTCACATCCACTTTTTTTCTCGTCCAACAAAAACATTTATAATCCTTAGCTTGCTTGTTCATCAGTTAAATGTGAGGTTCTTGTCAGGGTTGCAATTGGCATTTCATTTATGTGGCAGGACTTTAGTCGCATCGCTAAAACCTGGGAGAATGTGCTTTAGAACACTTTTTGCATGATTGAATATGGCAGGAGTGCCAAGTAAACATCAAATTTTGAGTTTGAATAGAGTCATGCTTGTGATCCAGGGCTTTTTTAGTACAAAGATGATCCTGAACCTTTGGGTATGATGAAGAAAGATAGTATTATAATACATATCCTACTCTGTCTTCCATAAATATCTTCTGGGATTCCTTTTAGATTGCAGCTTTCTCATCTTGATTGCCCAGGCAAAACTTGACTTTATACTGCCATAGCTCCTGTTCCTGCACTTCTGAGGGCAAGAGAAGGAGACAGAATGGGAAGTGGAAGCAAGTGGCCTCTGGTCTTGTTTTGAATGGGCTGAGGATTTAAAATGGCACAGAAGAGTATGTCTCAATTGCCTTTGTACTTTTAAAAGACAGGAAGGTACAAGTTTGGTCCGTTTACATCTATATTTTCAGAGTAGAATGGAAGAAAGAAGTCCCAGCAGGAACCTCCCCATCTGAACACAGGGAGGTTGTGTAGGGACATGGAGAGGTCTGTCCCAGGCAACTCTGAGCTTTGATTCAAGTTCTAGATGTGACTTATTGTGAACTGCTTTTACCTTTTCCAGAAGAAAAAAATGGAGGAATGATTGCTAGTGAAGGGATTTTCTCTATTTCTTCTTTCTTACTGACTTCACTATAAATGGTGTAGGTGAGTCTGCCTGTTGTTGAGACAGGACTAAATATTACATTCTGATAATAAATGTATAGTAGAAACTGTGATGGAAATCCTAGCTGTGATAAAGGAAGATATCTCCTTGTGGCTTTGTAGCGAAAATAAAATAAATTGTCTTTTGCACTTATTGGAGAATCAGAAACAGGCAGCAGGGAAGAAATTGTGGTGGTTGCTTAGGTCTAGATTTCCTTCAGGAGAAAAATCAGTCTGAGAGACACCAAGGAATAAAGCAGAGAGGAGCTTGGGTGTCCAGCAAGCTGTGTGGCTTTCTGAGAGTGGAAGTTGGATTTGGTCCCTCCTAACCAAAGAAAGAAGCTGCTCTGGATTATTTGTATTGCAATGAAGTCTAAGATTAGATGAGATTACATATATGGCCAGGCTTTCTTTATCATGAACGATTTTCTAATATCCTGCTTCGTTTATTACTTCAGCAGACCAGTGTCGCAAAAGCTGTTGGTCACAGGTCCCCGAAAGCAGCCAGCACAGAGGCAGTTTCAGAGAGGCAGAGCGCTGTGTTCAGTCTCCGGTGGAATCGTTCTTCCGGGTGTGCACTTAAAGAGCCTGGGAAGGAGCAGAGCTGCAATTAGCTCTGCAACCTAGATAATGATATTAACAAGTAATTAAAACTTGATTCCCTCCCCCATCTTCTCCTGCACTGTTTCTCACCCACCTTTAAAAATAACCTAAAAAATCGGTTATGAATATTAACCTTTCTGTTTCTACAGAGAAACACAACATGCTGTGGTGGATTAATAATTAAAATCCGGAAACTAAGTGCACAAGCACTCGAGGGAGTCAGTGGCAATAATGTTATTGAAACAGCCAATTTAAGAGTCAGAATTTCTCAAATAATTTAAATGTTAACTTTTAAGATGACCTATGAAAGATCAAACAACATATAAATCAGCAGCAGCTACACCAACTTTCTGCATAATTGGAAGTTTACAATCAGCCTGTTTCTCTGTGTTTGGAGAAACAGCAAAGCCTCGTAAGCTCAGAAAGCTTCTTAAAGGTGGAGTACGCAAATAAATGAGATTCGGGTACTTCAAGTAATATATACATTGCAGTCAGAGAGGGGGGAAAAAGATAAATTATGAGATGCTGAACTCTGTGCAGCCACAGTTAGGTTTTTACCTATAATAAGGCCTGCCCTAGTGTAAAGGTACCCTGAGTGCCTCTGTGTTGCATGATAGGCGCGGGTATACTTGGATGAAAGGCTGTGTAAGTACTTCTGGGAATTGCTGGTCTTGTTCTAAAACTGTGGTTTATATATTTATTTATTTTTTAACCAAAACAGATTTTTGTTCTATTTTTTGTTTTACTCTTATTTTTCCTTCTCTCTCTTAACTGTTGAGGAGATCACCTTCGTCTCATCCCTGCTGACATTCCCCCAAAATTAATTGTTCTCCTGCCTTTGCCTCTGGATCAAGCACCCAAGGCTCTTCAGACCTTGGGTAAATCTCCTGTGGGATGTGTGTGTCACACAGTGGATTCTCAACAAAGCCAATTAGTCCATGCAGAAAGTTATTTTAATCTTATGTGCGTGCATGTTCAAAGTAAATGAGAAAGTCTGAGCCAGGCCTTTCCTCTCTCCTAGCTCTGAAGCTGCTTCCATGATATTCCTGGTGACAGTTCATAGAGTTGGTTTTGTTTCCTTTTGTGTGTGTGTTTTGTTTTAATCCTGATATAGAGGTCATTATTAAAATAATATTTTTTTCTTCAGTTTTCCAGCTGCTGCTGCTTTGAATATCAGTTTGTGCTGAAAGGCCACTACATGTGCTTCAGAGGAAGCCTGCCGAAATTTGAGAAACCTGCTGCTTCTCAGTGAGGGCAGATTGATCTCAATAATAAAGAGTTGCTATCATTAATAGTGACTAACAATGGGAAAGGCATTAAATCTCAGTGATCTAAAACTAAAAAAAAATGAGGAGTAAAAAGCTTTTATGTGGTAAATTTTATTCCACATATGTTCCAATACGAGTTCTTGTATCTTCTCCTGCAGTATCTCCTTCTGGGTACCCATGAAAACAAGAAACCAGGGGAGCTAATATTTCACAATGAAGCTCTAAAGTGTTTATGCATATTTTTAAAAAAGTAACCTTTGCCTTCACTAGAAGTGCAGAAAATTGCTTATTCATCAGTGTCTCCTCTGTGTTTCCCCCTGTCCAAATGGTTTTGCTGATGTCATATGGATTAAAAGTAACTACCCATTTTCTTACCTGAGGTAAGTCCCTATTACTAGAGAAGTGAGGGAGGGACAGCAGTGTGCACTGTTTTGTCTGGAGCTTTTCTAATGGGGACTCTGCCTGTGTGCTAGAGGTCCTTTTGATTTTCAGCACTCCAGGAAGCCGGCTTGATATTAAATCATAACATTTGAATTAAAATGCGTATGTGTGTGCGAAAATGTTTTTAAGTACTTTGGGTTTTATAAGAATTTATAATGAAAAATAAAACCTTGAAAGTTTGCATTTCTTTTTCCCTCTTCGTCTGTGTGGTTAATCTGCTGATAAAAGTATTACTACAGCTGCAGCTCTAGTCTTTCAAATTTAAACCATGTTGTTTTTTTCCCACAGCCATGCCATGCTTTTTAATTCTGTATATTGCAATAGCATCTAGAAGCCAGTATCATGATCAAAACCTTGTAATGCACTTTGCTGTACAGAAAAATAGGAAGACAGGTTTTTTTTCCATTCTCCACTCCCTGTACTTTGCTGTCTTTTGGAGGTAACTTAATATGCTTTACAATATTAACTATTCAGCTATGTTCATACACCACTTCTTGTCCATCTTCCCCTCAGCCAGCCATCATGAACTATTTGATCTCCTACAGTTATGAAAGCAAAGATCAGGTTTGAGGAAATAAAAGGAGTAAAATAGTACAGTGTAAGAAAGAGATAGAAATGTTAATTTTTGAAAGTTAATTGATAGTAATTTAAAGAGTATTGAATTCTCTCCATTATCTCCATCCTAATTCTAGCTGCCTCTGGCTGCTGTGCCTTCATCTTTTTGTTCTCCCTTCATTTTCTGCGCTGTATAGTTTCTTCTCACCCTGTTAGTCTGCTATACCCTCATTTGTATACAGTGTTTTTTCCTGCCGTTTCCAGCACTAGGTGCGTTTCTTCCCCTTGAGCACTTTCATTTCCCTCTCCATTGCTCCCCCCACTTGCCTGAGATTTTCAATCATCATTTCATAGCAGTGGTCTCTGAACCTCCCTATGCTCAGAACGCTGTACCTGCCACGGGAAGAAAAACACATTGCTTGATTCATTTTAGAAATGATTTTACAATACATCAAGATAAAAAGGCCTGGGGTTATAAACAAGCTCAGAAATATTTCGAGATCAGGTAGACATAATTAGAACACAGGCTGTTGATTAGATTGGTTCATTTTGAAACAATGCGAGTTTAATCATGTTGGAAATTGGTTACGGGATTTCTTGTGGAGATTAGATATTTCTATTGCATTTTAGTCTCCTTTAATTACATAAATAAATACCAGTTGTTTACTTTTTTGGCTTTTTTTTTTTTTTCCTGTTAGCGTGCAGACGGTAACTAGGCCTGTTGTTCAGCAGCCACATTAAGTGCAACCAGCCTCCTTATAGCACCGGCTAGAAGAGGAGAGAAGAGGTCGGTGCCCTTTTTCTTTTATGGGAGGATTACTCCATTACCTGCTTCCCGATTCCTCCCTCTCCCTGATTAAAGCTCAGTTCCCTCCTGTTTGAAACCCCAGACAGCAGAGTAGAAGTTGCTGTTTTCAGTTCAGGCTAGACAGAAGTGCCCTTCTTGAGCAAAACCACGCAAATGGAGCGAGCACCTGGATGCCCCAGCTGAAGGTAAGTACAGGGCTCAGTCGCGGTGCGGTGCACCGAGGTGGGTCAGAGCTGAGCCCGGCTGTTGCATCATGTTCTTCCAGAGCAACGTGGTGGTCAGTAGAGATGCCCCGGGCACTCCAGTGCTGTGCCACTGTGAGCATGGCACCCACAGTCAAAGGGCCTCTCGGGCGCGTGCAACGATGTGGCGGCAGAGCCGCCCCCGGCCTTTCTGCCTCTGGCGAGGCTCACCTCCATTCTCCTGTGCAGGTGCACCCACGCAGGTGCCTCTTTATGTGCTTTCCATAACATTAAAAAATGGATAACCTGGTGCACGATTCTGTATCATCAAGGTTTAGAAACTCTGCATTTACCTGCAAGACTTGATTCGATAAAGTCAACTTTAAAAAATGGTTTTAACAGAACTTCTTCCTGCAACAGAAATCTATTAAGCTTTGGGTCTAACCAGCAATCTCTGTGTGCCATCCAGCATTCCACATAAAGGTGTAGGACATGTTAAAACCAGTAGCTCTGTGTGTGTATATATATCCAGACAACAGTATTGTCATCTTGCAGGGTGGGTTTTTTTTTTTCCAGGGGAGAGTAGCATGACAGTGCTAAAGGTTTTTGTGTGTCTTTCCCTTGTGGATTGGTTTTGAAAACTTAATTCTAACAGGTACACTGCTGGATTCACTGTTTGGAAATGAGAGAGTCTGTTCTTAAAAACTGGTCAATACGGTGAGGAAACAAAGGAAAATATTGAGAAGGAAATAGAAAAATAAATTGTATAATGCCACGAAGAGGAAAGCAAGGTAGTAGGAAGATATGGAGAGTGCTTAAATATGCAAATTTGAAACATATAAAGACCTATAGAGCCAATTATAGGAAACTCTAATAATAAAATAAGATTTTTCATTAGTTATTTCAAGACATCAGTTAAGAAACATGGTCCTCCTAAGGACAGCTCTCCCACTTTTCTATTAGACTGTGAATGTTCAGTCTTGCTTCCTCACCCTTTTTTTTTTTTTTTTGGATGATGAACCATCATCAAAACTTTCTGTAGCTTACAAGCCTGTCTCTTACAAGTAGAATCACCTCTCAGAAAGAGTGGCTTTGAATTCCTGGAGGAAATGCTTCATACAATCGAATTGGCTTTGTGAACCAAAGAAAATAATGTGAGGTTCGCAGAATCTCCAGCCTAACAAAGTTTCCCCCACTCCTAGTTCACCTGGGGTTTGAATAACCCAGTCAGGCAAAAAGCAGTTCAAAGCTGATGCTGGGGAAAATGTAAAGTTTAACATAAAGAGGAGAAGCATTTCTCTATGGCACAGTGAATACCAAAACGTATTTGTTAACGCAGACTTAACCTAAGTGTGATAAACCAGTGTTTAGCATAGCATTCTATATTATTTCTTCGTGCAATATGTAGTGATTCTTTGGCAGTGTAACCCACAAAGGAAATAAAATAAACAGAAGATACAGCACACAGAAGGGTTGAATACAGAGCATAGGTTTCCTTCTGTGGTCTGTGTTGTGCCATGAGAGGAAGCACGTTCAGGTACCAAGCGAAGAGCCTTCTGTCTATCCACAAAGGTCAGGATGTCTCACTGTCTTTGCTGTTCTGAAACTAAATTCTCATCAGTCTGAGTAATGCTTTGCCTGGAAAATCAACCGAATGCAGAATTTCAGTGTCTCTGGGATGCATGTGTTTTCATAAGCCATCCATGCTTGGGTTAAAAGCACCAAATGAATTATATATTCTTGTGTAGGATAAATTGTTCTTCTCTCAAGGTCTCAGTTACCTGAAACTTATTTCCTTATGGACTGAGTCTGGGTCATGGAGGTGAGAGCGAGTGACCAGGTACCACTAGCTCCTCAGCTTTTCCATCCATCAGTCTGGTCACAGCCCCATGGTGTTTTCCAGGGATAAAAGCTCAATGTGTAAGTGGTTGTGGAGGATGTTTTTATCATGAGAGCAGTTCCCTTAGAAGCAAAGAAGGCCCCCTGTGGTCACAGTATTAGCAAAGGTTATTTACACAGCCCATTTGAATGAAGCACACTGCCTACCAGTTCTCTGTTATAGGAGGTGGGTACACTTTCTGAGCAGGAATCAGGAAGCTAAGGAGGCTCCTAGGTGTTGTTCAACATTATTAAACTGTAATAACAATGTTCTGCGGTTCCACCTCATTTTCAGTCCAGCAGTGTCAAAATGCATGGCTACCATTAATGAAAACACACAACATATCCCTGAGAAGGAAAATTGGTGTTCTTATTTTACTGATGCAGACGATGAAGCGGAACGTGGTAATGTATCTGTCACAAGGACAAACAGTAGGACTGTGGCAATGGCAGAAATATTCACAGGGTTTTTCTATTGTAATCAAAAGATGGAATTTCCAGCAGACCAAGAACTAGACTCAAGGCTGACAGTGGATCTGGCAGGAAAGATGTGCAATGATTATACTGATTCCTTCTCCCTTGTCATAGGCTTGATGTTATTTAATGATTGTTTTACAGTGGTGCCTCAGGGCTCTACACCACTAGGCTCCTTACACACAATTAAAAAAAAAAATTCCTTGTCCAAAATCATAGGTTATAGACTGCAATTCATCTGTTACAACTTTAAAATAGCCAAGATTTCCCAGGGAGGCAGGAATCACAGAAAACTAAACTGAATGTCTGTATTTCAGCCAGGACACTGCATTTGGGGATTGTTTCTAATGTTCTTGCAGAGAAAGAAGATACAATATACTATATGTACCACTTACTAATAACTGACATAAAGAAATACAAGAAAGTAGACTAATGATTTTGTCATTATCATCATCAGTCTGCTTCAATCTTGTCTGCAGTGCAAAGCATAAAGGAAAGAGAAAGTGAGATTGATGGGGGTTTTTATTTTACTTTTTTAACTTGTTTTTTTTTAACATCTGAGGTAAGTGTGATGAACAGTAAATCCCAACCTGACAGATTTCATCAGGTCTCTGTATAACAATCACTCTCTTTCAATCTTAAAATGTCACCACAGCGTAAACCTCTTCAATGTTCCCTCCTGCTCTCTAAACCCCTTATAAACCCATTATGATTTTTAAAAGATTTTATTTCTTATAGCTATTGCATAGAGAAAGTAAAACTAGTTTCTTTGTTTCCAGGGTGTCGTAACCAGAGTGCTTGAATTGAAACTTTTATGAAGAATATACACTCATTTGTCCCCTAACAAGAAAAAATGTGAAAGTATACATTGCTTAAGTTGCTAGAGATAAAAAAATGCCCATAAATATGGTTGTGTTACTTTAAATATTTGAAATACACTAAAGAGAGTAAATAATGCTACAATTTTCACTGTAGCAGCCGACAGCTGGCTGGCTTTAAATCTTAGTGGAAACAACATTTCTGGATGCTCAGAGTCTCCACTCTTCCATTTCAGCTAAAGGCAGGATTACTTGAGCTGTATTATATCCTCCATCTCATTTTCAGCTCTATTGCACCAATTATGCAGCCTGGAGGCTTATAGAGGCTTATATTGAGTTTCAGATAGATATAAGAAAGTAGTCTATATTCTCTGTGATAAAAATAGTCATTAATTACAGAGACTTGTAAACCGCTTAGCATCCTTCTTAATGTGGTACATCAGGCACTTTACTGCTTTCTATAGCTAATCACCAAAAAAAAGAGAGGAGAAAAATACTTCATGAAGAATATGATCTTTCTTAGTTGGAATTGAATGCTGGAGTTAGAGGGATCTACAGAAAAGAAAAGGCTTAGCCACTTCATACTGAATTTGCTTTTCAAGGGCTTCATTGTTTGTGTCCATAAAATCGATTAACTGTTGATGTTGAAGGCAGCCCCTTGTGCAGCGTTCACCAATATAATCAAACACCTTCCCTAATCTGCACAGTGGTGTGATTGCATAGAAACAAAGAAGCCTTACCTAACTGGAAAAGATATTTTCAAGTAGGAGGGTGTCTGGGTGCGCTAACAAAAACCACTTCAGACTTCTTAAAAGGGCAAGAACAACAACCAAGTCTTGTTAAATGTTATACACGTATCAACAATGCACCAACCAGTCCAAATATGATACGGCTAATTATCATTCATCTGTTTGTGAGCTTTCATGCAATGGAAGACAACTGATCAACAATAATTTTAAAACTCCATTCAAATCTGGTTTTAAATCCCTAAACTTCATATTCTAAGTCAGCCAGAATAGACCAAGTGAACAGTAAGTGAATAACTTCAACTTGCATGACTTTTAAGAACAAGGTATTCAGTTTATTAAAGGAAAACTCATTTAACTTGTGTGGTTTTAAACATTTATTTACCACTTAATTTTTCTTCATTTTGAAAAGTGTCCATTTGCAGCTTTCTCTTCATTCTCCTGAGATGGATGATTTAATTACAGAAGCAACTGTTTGTAGGTCTTTTATGGCTTCCATTACCATAGTATGTAAGTGTCTTTCTGTACATAATTCATCCACATAAGCAATTGCCTATAGAGTTGGGAAACAATACTTCTTCAACTCAGTCTGGAAACTGCTAACACAACGAAACTGAATATTTATCTACAATGTGGCATCAAGAAATCCTGTGATCCTGAGTCATGTGCCTCGGCCGTGCACCAGGTCTACCTAAGGATAAGATGCGTGAGTTTTCCTATGACCCATGTGTTTTTGTGGAGATGAAACCATGGGAGGTCATGGCACTGGTGGGCAGCCAGGGTATCTCCTGCCAGGTTGGTGGCTGGAGGGTGGAGAACAGCGAGGCTGTGGGCTGGACCACAGCATAGAGCTGCCTCATAGTTTAGGGTAAGTACAAGCACGTCTGTGTTGCATTCAGCTAACGCTTCTGTTTGTAGGGGATAGTCTGTGACAGTTTCGTTCAACTTCTAGGAAAAAAATATATGAGATTTACCCAAGGGAAAATCCTTCACTGAGAAGGAAAAGCACCAAATTGTTAATCCCAATCTAGCACCAACTGCTCTATGGATAAATGGTAATGGTAGAAATAATGGCATATAGATTAATATTGGTTCAATAAAAGATTTCACAATCATAAAAAACTTCATCTTGCTTGCATCCTTAAATCACTTTAGCTGCCAAAGCACTCTCAGAAGGTTTTATCAAAGTTCTTACAATTGAATTGGTTAATGTGAATTCACTGGTAATCTATTGGACTGACTGAAAGTAGAACCAGACTCCAAGCTGAAGTAACAGTTAAAAGAGTAATATGTTTAGAGATATTATTAACTGAATTACTCATTTTTATGTGTTACAACCTTTCCTAAAAGTCCATTGTGAAACTGTGAACTTAATTGTTGACAAGAATACAGCCTAACTTTTAAAGTTGATTATTTTTAGAACAAGTTTCAAATATGTCATCTTAGACTGCTTTTCTAAAATTTTCTTCTCATTTTCCTCCTCTTAACAATAATGAGACAACCAATTAGGGTCTTACTCATTTATTTCTGTATTTATCCATGTCCCTTTAGTTTTATACCTCTTATGTGACAGAAGGATCTTGGTGATGGAGTATCCAAGTACTGCATTTTGCTCTTGAGATTCTGTGAGCAGGTAGACGTAGATGAATTCAGCATGGCAGTTTTGAAAGATGTCAGAAACACCAAGAACCTGAAAACAGGTAAGTTGGGGGTTTTTTTAATTATTTACCATTATTTTTTTAGAGAAGCATACTCTTAGCACTATAAAGATGCAAAGAAAGTCTTGTTCTGACTCAGAAATGTATCTGCATGAATGGCAGGTTTTTTATTTTCTAACAGTAAGTATTCTCATCTTTTAAATTTTATCCAGTGTTTTTCCTGACCTTCATATCTTTTGCAAGCAAACAATCACTATTCATGGCATTTTCCATTAGATTTATTTGCTACTGTATATTGGTTCTAAAATTACAGCTCTCATCCTGTTTTAATTTTTTTTTTAACTTGTCACAGATAGTATTACAGATTGTCATGGCTGTGCACCAAAAGTATTCACAATGCTGTGGAAAGTAGAAAGAGGCTTGTTAAAAAATCGCATCCTTATTTAATTCTTTCATGGTATCCCTTTATTTAATTTAAATAGGAAATGGGACAACCTGCAATGTAGATTTTATAGCTTATACACTAATTTACTCTTGATACTTTTTTCCCAATTTACTGCAGCAAGATAATTGTACTGACTGTGTTATGGTGAGCGGAAAAAAAATTGGGGTATATAGCATTCCAGTGTTTTTGACAGACTGATGTATTGCAACTTGAAACGTACAAGTCCTTTCAGTGTTATTCTCTCTTGCTCATTAAAACTAAGAATAAGGTTTAAGAATCTGATGCTACTTTTCTTGGCTGCTTTTAAGGAAGAGCTGAAATAAGCTTTGTTAGCACTGGAGACTGCATTGGGTTTGCATGGCAAGGTTTGGGTAGCAGGGGACTACAGGAGTGGCTTCTGTGAGAAGCTGCTCGAAGCTTCCCCCATGTCCAACAGAGCCAATGCCAGCTGGCTCCAAGTCTGACCTGCTGCTGGCCAAGGACAAGCCTATCAGTGATGGTGGTAATGTGTTTAAGAGGAGGTAAAAGAAAACCGCAACTGCAGCTGGAGAGAGGAGTGAGAATGTGTGAGAGTAAGAGCCCTGCAGACACACAGGTCAGTGGAGAAGGAGGGGGAGGAGGTGCTCCAGGCAGTGGAGCAGAGATTCCCCGACAGCCTGTGGTGCAGACCGTGGTGAAGCCGGCTGTGTCCCTGCAGCCACGGAGGGTCACGGGAG
>NW_010235099.1:19559-23445 GCF_000690775.1 Eurypyga helias
GCCCCGTGGAGAGAGAAGCTCAGGCTGGAGCAAGTTTGCTGGCAGGACTTGTGACCCCACGGGGGACCCAGGCGAGAGCAGTTTGTGAAGAACTGCAGCCCATGGGAAAGACCTGTATTGGAGAATTTCATGGGGAACTGTCTCCATGGGAGGGACCCCACGCTGTAGCAGGGGCAGAGCGTGAGGATCCTCCCCTGAGGAGGAAGGAGTGGCAGAGACAGCGTGTGATGGACTGACCACAACCCCCATTCCCTGTCCCCCTGCACAGCTGGTAGGGAGGAGGGAGAGGGGCAAAGCTGAGCCTGGGTAGGAGGGACAGGTGGGTGGGGAGAAAGTGTTTTTATGATTAGGTTTTATTTCTCATTTTCCTACTCTGATTTGATTGGTAATAAATTAAACTAATTTCCCTAATTCAAATCTGTTTTGCCTGTGACGGTAATTGCTGAGTGACCTTATTTTGACCCACGAGCCTTTTGTTATATTTTCTCTCCCCTGCTCAGCTGAGGAGGGCAGTGACAGAGCGGCTTTGGCGGGCACCTGGCCTCCAACCAGGGTCAACCTACCACCATGACACAGATCACATCCACTTGTGACCTAAGGGCTAATCTCCTCTTTCCATTTCATTCTCATTTTCAGTGTGAGACTGAAGGAAAATGAGGATCAAGATGGCCAAGTGGTACCTCCAATAACTGTGAAATCAGATGACTTTGTATTCTCTGCTGACTACCAAGTAAGGGAGATAACTGTCTCTGCAACAAATATGTTTCTGATATACTAGCCTAGGATGAGGAATTACATGTCTTGTGTCTGGTTGAGAGGAGATGATTAAGTCCAATAATTTTTGTCCAACACAACCTTGGAGTGCACGCCACAGTGCAACCTGGGCTCTCTGTCACCAGCTCAGCTGTTATGTGTCTCTTCTACGGTTTGCAGGATTTCTTTTCTGTAGAAACAGGAGGGCTAGGGAGAGACAGAGGTTGATGTACTTCTGGCTTCTTTCCTCAGAGGAGAGATAGGATGCTGTGGAGTGCAAACTTCTCTTTGAGGCCACAGAAGTCCCTTTAGAGTTAGCCATCAGGATGCAATGAAACAACATCCTTGATAGGGTTTTTGCTAATGGGGTTAAGTCCTGTGCAAATGCTCAAAATTAAGTAACTTGCTTCATAGCAACTCCTTTCCTGTTTGTGGAAGTGTATCTTGGGGTTTTGTAGGATTTAGATCAGGTTCTGCCTACTTCCCCATAATTCACCATAGATAACAGATCTTGAAACAATATCAGATAGAGGAATGGATCATGTAGCATAAATTCAGTCCTGGAAAGAAAATAATATTCCTGCCAAGTATTTAAACACTATATGCTCTTTTAGTTCCTAAATGGTGAAAAATAAGTGATAATAACTCTACCATGTGCCTTAGGATCTCTAGATTGACACTTGCCTGGTGTCACTCATATACCTCCATAGGCATAAAGATCTGATCAGGAGCATGGTAGCTCAGCCAAACAGAGTGAAAGGTAGACCATCATTCCAGCATAAATGTCTCAATAAGTCAATCTGACTTTTGTACTTTGAGTTTAATATCTACTGTATACCAGCCAACCCAACCTTTTAGATTTAATAGGACAGTATCCTGGCTTTGTGAAAGTTGCAGTTCACTGGGCATTATTCCAAAAAGCATCCATTTCCAGCACTGGAATGACTTTCAGGATTAGACCACGCTTTGCATCTCTGGTTTTCATTAAGATTACACAATGTCTATTACCATATCAAAACTAAAGACAAAAAAGTTGTGCCTTTTCTCTCACATTTAATTATCACTGTTAAGAGTTGCAGTTATAAGGGCAGTGCTCAGTGGCAAGTTTCCACATTATGGAGTACTGTGAGAACTGCCTGAGCCGGAAATAGGAGATGTTAAATTAAGTATCCCGTATAAAACATAACAGGCCAAAGTTGTCTATCCACTGTGCCAGCTTAATATGTAGAAACAAAATTAAGGTGTATTTAAAAGGTTACGTCTTTTAATGAAGGTGCAGTATTTAGAGTCTAGTAAGGGCTGGAGCTCGACAAACTATTTAGTAAAACTTCCGTGTGGTGAAGTAGACAGAATTGCTGTAGCTTACCTAGAAGAGAAACCTTTGTGGTTTCCCCTAAAGACTGTGAATAGCTAGGCTTTAAGTTCAACTTAAAGCTGGGAAAATAATAGGAAAAATAAACCACAAATATTTGGAATTATTTGGAAAGTGAAACAGCTGGCCATGTTTTCCTGCTTTTTATTTCCATCTCTTCACAAATATTTGTGTGAGTGAAATTTTATTTGTACAAAAGTTTGAGAAATAGATTTTTAGGTTGTAAGCTGAAATCTGCTTCAGAGTATACCAAATCCATTTCAGGTAAAAGTGAAAGCAATAGATTTTTTTGTTTTACAATTAAATTTGGCAGAAGGTGCTTTTTTCTCTCTCCCCTTGCTCCCTACGTAGAACTCGGTGTAGGGATGGGCCATGGTATTACAATATCAGGAAAAACATCTTTACTGAAAGGGTTGTCAGGCATTGGAACGGGCTGCCCAAGGAGGTGGTTGAGTCACCATCCCTGGATGTATTTAAGAGACATTTAGATGAGGCCCTTGGAGACATTGTTTAGTGGTAGCATTAGCAGTTAACATTTGGATAAGGGTTGGACTTAATGATCTTAAAGGCCTTTTCCAATCTAAAAGATTCTTTGTTTGTTAAGGGGCCCAGAAAGACACGGTTTTGGAATATTTTAAAAAGAAACCCCCAAATTCCTCAAACCTTTTAATCCATTAACCTGGCTCCCCTTAGTTGCTTTTGTTTCAGTCTCTCCTCCATGCATGTATTTAAAAATAATGAAGTGTATTGTCAACAAAGGGAAGAGCACCCAAGGTGACCTACTACAAACAGCAATATTACTTCTTTAAACACAGTTTTCACAGATGTCATAGGCCAAATGTGGCTGACATTTTATCTCCAAATAATTACAGGCTGCAGTCAGATTCATAAAAATAAAAGTATGTTTGTGTAAAATTCATTTACTTAATTGTTTGCTCTTCGTAGCCTATAAAGGGGACAAATGGCAGTAGCGAATGTATAGCTCATGTGCTACTTAAAGAGGTAGTGGCTTCCTTCAGTAATAATGTGAATATCTTGACTGGTGATGAACGTGAGAAGACAGTGTGGCCAAATTTACCATAAGAATGTGTTTGGTGAATGTAGCAGTATTGAACTATTACAGTATTGGTATATGTCTAAATTCTGTCCTTGGCTAATAATCAGGTAGGTAATTCTGAGAGCAATCAGGTCACTTCAAAGTTCTTCAGTATTTTCAGGTAGACACACTATCTTAATTCTTTTATTTCATCTGGCTATCAAGCAAGCATTGCATTCTCCTAAAGGGAAGCAACATTCTGAGAAACAGTGTGGTAGATTTGTAGATTTTGGTACACTCATCCCCCCCTTTTTTTAAAAATAATTAAATGTCTGTGTAATTCTTAACTACTTATATTTTACTCAGATTCAGTATTACTGTTTGAAACTAATACTCAGTATGCACACCTGGAAAACAGTGGAGGAGCTAGTAAAATTGATTACAAATCTAATACTCCTCTAGCCAGCACAGCCTCAAGCTAAAAAGCAGTAAACATGCTAGAATCAGACATCTCCTCCTCTTCCTCAACAGTCTCTAGCTCTGCGTTCTAAAATACTAAACTGCATTTTCAAACACTTTGCCCAAAAGCACAATCAGTGTTTTGCTATTTAAAAAGCAAGGGAACAATCCTATTCATCTTTGATCTGAAAACTTCCTGGGAAATTTGAGGAGTTCCCTGAATGAGCACCCTTCTCCATCTTCATTCCACAAAAGCACCTAGCCGT